>NC_034409.1:37740312-37980816 GCF_002078875.1 Numida meleagris | reverse complement strand
CGGGTGCTCAGGGCACCTTTGCCGGAGTTTCTCAGCCCCGCAACGGATGGCAGATCCCGCTGTGGCGCTGCAGCTTCCTTCTGCTGACCTTCCTGCCTCCCCTTACAGCCTCCCGCGACAACGCTGAGCTTGCTGGTCCCAGCACTGCCAGTCAGAGGGGTCTGGAGCCATCCAACGGCTCCTTGGAAACTGACAACTTCAGCTCCAGGCCCGCCAGCCAGGCAGCATTGGGGCCACCACACGATTCCCAGCTGCCTGAGCACAGCGACCAGCCAAGTGAGCGTGGGACAGAGCAGAGGACAAATTGCCCACGTTCTCGTGACAATCAGGCGTCCACTGAGCAGCGCCGGGGACGCCGTGGGAGCGGACGCAGTGGGAGCGGACGCAGTGGGAGCAGACGCCGTGGGAGCGGACGCAGTGGGAGCGGACGCCGTGGGAGCAGACGCCGTGGGAGCAGACGCTGTGGGAGCAGACGCCGTGGGAGCAGACGAGCAGCAGCCCCAAGGGCTCAGAGCAGCTCCCGCACATCCACCAGACGGAGGACACCAGGGTCCTCCAGGGCGTCTTCGGCAGCTACACGCAGAAGGCGTCCCAGGCAGCAGGGAAGAAGCCGGACACGAAGCCGCTCCCCGCTGCAAGGTCGGGCCCCACGTTCCCAGTCCCGGCCGAGACGACACCATGGCAGCAGGCAAAGGCCAGCCCCACGTGATCAGAGTAGGACCCGCAGCTCAGCGAGATCTGCAACATCGAGGTCCTCCAGGGCTTCCTCAGTGCCTCAACGCAGGGGACGGTCCACGCAGTGAGGGCAGGCCCTCACACAAAGGCACTCCCTGCATAGACGTCCGGCTTCGAATTCCCACAGCTCACGCCGAAGAGGCAGCAGGAGGCAGTTCCAACACCACACGCCGTCCCGGGAATGAAGCTGCTCCCACGTCCAACGTCAAAGCCAAAGTCCCCGCTGCCAGCCCCCAAGTCTGCACAGGAGCTGCCATGTGCCAGTCCCACCTGCTTGCACTGCTCCCAAGAGGCCAATACAATAAAGCCGGGAGATCCCCCACACACCTTTGTCAGCTTCATTCTTCCCTGCTTTTGCCGAGGTGGGCAGAGGCAGAGACCTTGACAACAGGGCTGTCTCCTCCCCAGCACCTTCACAGCCCTCACTTCACCTGGCCCAGTCCAGGATGAGCTGGGTTCCCGCCACATCCCCACCGTGGCACAGTGTCCAAATTCCTCAGGAACCCAGGCCACGCTGGCAGGGGCAGCCCGGTTCTGGGCTTGGGATGCCATCGTGTTCAGGGTGCATGGCAGCTCCAGGGCCGCTTCCAGCTGCCTCAACAGCTTGGGCTTTCCTCCTGCGTTTGGGCAGCGCTGTCAGGTCTGAGGGCTGGTTCTGCTCTGGGGATGCCGCAAGCCTTGAGGTGCTGCAGCACATCGAGTGCGTGCGGTCAGCGCAGGGCAGGGCAGTTCTCTGAGCTGAGCTGGGGCCTTGCCTGCCCAGCTGCCTCCTCCAGGCTGCCCGCACCCATGCATGCTGATGGAGTTGTAAGAAGTGACTGGTGAACCCTTCTCTATCATCTTTGAAATGTCACTGTACTGGTATCAGCGGGAACTGTTCCTTTTCTTCATAGTGTCTGGTACAGCGCTTTGGCTTTAGGAGAAAAAAAAATCACTGATCAAACACCAATATCTTGCTCGGCCTGGAAAAGAGAAGGCTGCGAGGAGATCTCATTGCAACCTTCCAGTATTTAAAAGGGCATTATAAACAGATGGGAATCAGCTTTTTACAAGGAAAACAGGGAATGGTTTCAAGCTCACAGAGGGAAGGTGTAGAGCAGATGTCAGGAGGAAGTTCTTTACAGAGAGAGTGCTGAGGTGCTGGAATCAGCTGCCCAGAGACATTGTGGATGCTCCAGCCCTGGAGATCGTTGGAGCTGATGACAACTCGGCAGGCCTTGCAACCGCTCCAACGGAGGCGGCCGTTGCTCCAACTGTCACCACAGACCCCGCAGTTGCTTCAACCCTTGTGACAGGCCCTGCCCCTGTGACAGGCCGTGGTGTTGCTCCAGCCCTTACACTGGGTGCTGTGGCTGCTCAAAGCCCTGCCATGGGACGTGCGGTCGTTTCTGTCCCCATGACAGACCCTGTGGTTGTGACAGGCCCTGCGGTTGTGACAGGCCCCGTGGTGGCTCCAACCCCTGTGACAGGCCCTGCAGCTGCTCCAGTCCCTGTGAGAGGACTGCTGCTTCAACCAGAGAACCCATCTGTGCCACTCTCAGACGCCCGTGTACACAAGACAAAAAAAAAACGCCTGTGAAAGTCAGCTTGTTTCGTAAGGAAATAAACTTTTAATAACATGGGAACGGAAGAAGAGGATGAGAATGAAGCCGAGCCATCACCAGAAATTGGCGGGAAACAGTTCAGGGAGAGGCAGGGACCCGCAGTCCCCTCACAGAGTGGAAGCACAGTGGCTCTGAGGCGCTGTGAGCGGAGCCAGGAGTGACGTGCTCAAATCCTAAATGCACAAAAGCTGTTTGCAGGGAGCGTGATCAAACAGAGCCAGCAAACAGACTGTAGCACGGCCACTGGCACAGGCAGGGGGAGCAGGCAAGGCAGAGTATCCCTCCCCACTCACAAGACCACTTCACCTACTGGCTTCCTCCTCGACAACAAACACAGCCCTGGCCTCCACGAGGAAGAAAGCTCTTGCCAAAAAGAATGCAGACATTTCAGACTTGCCCTACACTAGCATTACCTACTATTTCCCCAAATGAAACGAGGGCTGGAATCACGAAAGATACAATGTAGGACAATTCAAGTACAACTAAGCATAGGGAAGGTCTCTTCGGACAATCATACGTCAGCAAACTGCACAGGAACATACACTTGGAATATTAGATGCAGATACATACTGAAGACCCGATCAAAATAAACCTTCTGCACTACTGAAGAGACTGTCACGCACCGGCATTTTGCAAGAACACCTCATTCTGCATAGAACTAACATTCCTTGTCTGCCAAATCGTATAGAAAGAGTGGTGAGGTACTGGAAAAAGCTCCCCGGGAAGGTGGTGGAGTCAACGCTCATCGGGGTGTTCAAGAAATGTCTAGATGTGATATTCAGAAACAAGGTTTAGTGGGCAACGTTGGACAGTTGGACTAGATGATCTTAGAGGTCTTTTCCAACTTTAAAGATTCTATGATTCTAAGAACTGCAGGAGGAAGAGGCAGAACTCATAGAGGAGATGATAACCGTTCAGCTCCTGAGTACGGGTGAGCTGAGAGACACGTTAAAAGGCTTCAGCCATCATCTGCATGAGCAACGTGTCACCTGGATGCTCTGCTAACGGGAGAACGTAGCCAGTGGCCTGGACTTAGTGGGCAGCGAAGCCAGGCATCTGGGATCCCCTTAAAGGGAAGCAGACACTGACAAAGCAATTGGAAAAGGGATATCTGCTTTCATGGGATGCATGTGATTCTTTCTCAGCCGTTAAGTAAAAGCATTCTTTTCAAAGAAGATCTGGTATGTTACCCAAGCAAGTGGAAAGGTGTCGAGTACCTGAGGGAATTAGCTGTGCTTGGAGGTGATGCATAATACTGAAAAGAGGGACGATATATAGAGATTGGATGCTGGGAGGAAATTCTTTAATCGGAGGGCAGCGATGCACTGGAACAGGTTCCCCACAGAAGCTGTGGAGCTGCCATCCTCTTGACTGGGAGATGAGGGCCCGTGCCCGCATCCCCCATGAGGTGGTGACCGTGATGCCACCGAGGGTGGCAGGGAGCGGCCATTGTGACCCACGGGGCCAGGAATCGGGCCTGCTTTCGGTGCCATACTTAGAATCATAGAATCATAGAATTAGCTAGGTTGGAAAAGACCTACAAGATCATCCAGTCCAACCATCCACCTACCACCAATAACCCCACTAAACCATATCTCTCAACGCTATATCTAAACGTTTCTTGAACACCTCCAGGGGCGGTGACTCAACCACCTCCCTGGGCAGCCCATTCCAGCGCCTGACCACTTTCAGAAATGTAGAGTTTCCTAATGTCCTAATGTAGAATTTCCTAATGTAGAAGGTTCCTAATACCTAAATCTCCCCTGGCGCAACTTGAGGCCATTCCCCCTCGTCCTGTCACGAGTTACAAGAGAGAAGAGGCTGACCCCCAGCTCACCACAACCTCCCTTCAGGTAGTTATAGAGAGTGCTAAGGTCTCCCCTGAGCCTCTTCTTCTCCAGACTGAACAATCCCAGCTCTCTCAGCCGCTCCTCATAAGGCCTGTGCTCCTGACCCCTCACCAGCTTCGTTGCCCTTCTCTAAATACGCTCCAGGCCCTCAATGCCTTTCTTGCAGTGAGGGGCCCAAAACTGGACACAGTACTCGAGGTGGGGCCTCACCAGGGCTGAGTACAGAGGGACAGTGACTTCCCTACTCCTACTGGCAACACTGTTTCTGATACAAGCCAGGATGCCATTGGCCTTCTTGGCCACCTGGGCACATTGCTGGCTCATGCTCAGCCCAGCATCGACCAATACCCCCAGCTCCGTTTCCTCCACACAGTCTTCCAGCCACTCTGCCCCAAGCCTGTATTGTTGCCTGGGGTTGTTGCGGCCAAAGACCCAGCACTTGGTCTTGTTGAACCTCATCCTGCTGGTTTCAGCCCAGAGATCCAGCCTGTCCAGATCTCTCTGTAGGGCCTCTCTACCCCCAGGCAGATCGACACTTCCTGCCAGCTTGGTGTCGCCTGCAAACTTACTGAGGGTGCTCTCAATGCCCTCATCCAGGTCATCAATAAAGATACTGAAGAGGGCAGGCCCCAGCGCTGACCCCTGGGGAACACCACTCATGACCAGTCACCAGCTGGTTTTAACTCCATTCAACACCACTTTCTGGGCCTGGCCCTCTAGCCAATTCTTTACCCAGCAAAGAATGAATGTACCTGTCCAAGCCACAGGCTGCCAGTTTCTCTAGGAGAATACTGTGGGAGACGGTGTCGAAGGCTTTGCTGAAGTCTAGGTAGACCACAACAACAGCCTTTCCCTCATCCACCAGGTGGGCCACTCAATCATAGAAGGAGATAAGGTTGGTCAAGCAGGACCTGTTTTTTGTGAACCTATGCTGGCTGGCCTGACTGCCTGGTTGTCCTGTCATGTGATCTCACTTGAGATGATCTGCTCCTTAACCTTTCCTGGCACTGAGCTCAGGCTGATGGGCTTGTATTTCCATGGATCCTCCTTATTTACAAAACCAGCCACAGTATTTTCTCCAACTGAAGCATTTATTTTTTTTCCCAATCATACCTAATATTGCCCCTGTAGAAACTGGAATTGCTTGGGTACAGCTTTGCACAAAAAATTATGAAGTGGATATAAATGAACTATCAAAAAAATATCAGGCAAGACTGCGGTGTGTCTCACTGCACGTTAGTCTGTAGAATCGCATGTGATGATGTTTGATTTCATCTAGTATGGAGCTGCTGGTTTCTGTCACACAAATATTTCTCATTTCATGACTCACTGGTCTGATGCACTGGAAAAGCCCCTTTGGAGATGTTACAGTTGATCATTTCCATCTGCCTACCATATATGCATGAACTCCACAGCTGTCACTTACTAAAATCTGTGCAGTATTTTAGATAAATAGAATATCAGGTTAATAAAACTACAGCGTAATAATGCTGTAATTACTGCTGTAATTTTATCCTTGTTGATTTTACAAATTCTGTCATCTTTGAATCCTACTGAATATTAAACTAATAACTAATTTAAAAAATTTTTGCTTTTCTGTTGGTTATCAGTAACTTTTCCTTTGGGAGGTTCTTCAAGGACTGTGCAACGGAAGATACTGAAAAAAGTGTAAAATTTGGAGTCTTACTTAACAGAGAAGCAATATCTGGCTTCTATCATGCAGCACTTTTCTAAGTATATGTATATGTATACATTTATGTACTATTTACTAGTCCTCTCATCCTGATCAAAGTTTTAAAAACATTGGCAGTGTGCTAGTTTCATATGGGGATCCTTTCATTTCTGACATGCCTTTACAAATTCTACCACCACAAATAAAATCCTAGAAGTCTCACAATACTCTTTTAAGGGCAGCTCTCCACTCTCCTTGGTGAGTCCTCTCATTCTTTTAAAGATAAGCATGGATCGTATTTTTTCTTTTTTCTTTTTAAGTTAGACATAGCTATAATAATATTGTTAGCATTTCTGTCTTTGCAATAGGCTAGTTTCTAGGGTGTTTATTCATGATAGAAGAGAATAGGAGTAGTCTTCACCTATTGGAGAGTTTTACCTTCTCCAATAAAACATCAGGAATGCTCCCCGTGGTGTCTGCTGGTTTGTGCACAGACCCATGAAAATCCTGGAAAGAGTTTACCTGTGAGCATGACGTTGCAATAAGAGTGCACCCTGGGGACAGGCAGAGACCCAGGCTCCCAAAGTTCCTCCATGGCCTGTTTATACATTTTACTTGAGACAATCCTAAACTGCAGCCTTCAGTGCTGGAGCAGAGATCACAGCTCAGGCCTAGTCCCTCCCAGGGGAACACCCTGAGGGATGGGCACAGGAGACAAGTTTCCGTTCATGCTCTATTCAGCAGTGACACAGACTCCACTGAACTGCCAGCTCTCAGTGATGAGCGGGGTTAAGGTGTTTCCATGGGACACAGGGGATGGGGGTTTGAAAACAGAGTCCATTTGATTTGAATTTAGATCCTGCATAGTTCTTTGAATGTAAAAGACTTAATCTACTAAGATATTCCTCTGTCTCATGCTTTTTACCAGGTATTACGATACCTAAATAGTTTGCTTCACTGTGTCCTGGCCAGCATTAAGTACCAGCTCAATGCCCAGCAATGGAAAGATTTATTGAGAGACATAGATATGGGGCTGGATCAGAATAGTTTTTGTATTGCTCTGGATTTCTCTAGAGGATCTCCTCTTCAACTGCCATACACAGGACTGCACTTCCTTAGATTGTGTGATGTGACTGTATTATAGGCAAACTATTAGGGCATACATCATTTTTGCATCTTCTCCATACAGATTTCCCTGTGTTAAATTCCTAACTGTTTTCACAAGAGGTGGTACTACTTTTCTCATATCAATTAGTTGGAGACAGCTTACAAAACTCCTGTTGCAGAAAATGTGCATTCCCTGCTTCAGAGCAGAGTGCCTCCAGCTAATGGTAGTCACTGTCAGACACAAACAGATGCTGAAAGCCTCTTTATTGAGGTCATGCTCATGGCTGACAAAAATCACCTTAACTTAAAAAATGTGAGGTGGAAAACACAAATACTTAGTAAAATGATAGATGGCCAGAGTGAACAGAAGTAAATTGCTGCCTGCTTAAATACAGTGTTGCCATACATAGATTTGTGCCTTCTGGGAAAATAATTGCTTGCTTGAAAGTCGATAGGGAGAGGTATGATTATAGTGGTACAGTCCTCCAAAGAATGAGCAGGTTTTATGCAGCCAAAAAATGGACCTCTATTGAAGGATGCTGTCGTTGTCTTAAGGGAATGTGAGTTTGAGAAAAGTTCCTAGCAGAGACATCTATCCAGCGCCACAAAATACAGGAAAAAGACTAAAAATGGTCAGAGGCTGGAAGAAGGCTAGAGATAAACAGTGTATATGCTTTCTCTGCACTTTCACTCTTCTCTAAGTGTGAATTTATGGCTACTGATGAAGAAACACATTGTCTGCCTCAGCGTGGGTGGTCTTCTGTGCGAATCACAGACCTTGCTGAGAATTTTGATTATGCTGACTGATTGCTAACAGTCATGAAACTCTCCAGCAGCACAGTTTTTAACCAATCTAGAAATGATTACTCTGGTGGCTAAAGAAAAGATGGGAAAACTTGTTCTGAATCACATAAAGCTTCTGAACTTATGTCATTTAGGTATAAGCACAGGATGGGTTTCCAATCCTCAAAGGCAATGAATAGCTTACTAGGAGAATAGCTCATGTTTGTAATTTTGCCTTTAAACTCTTCCAATTTTACCAGTTTTACTTCAAGTTACTTTATCTGTATTTATATTTGACCTATGGATATATCTTCAACTTTGGATTAAATATTTTAAAACTGTATGTACGTGTGATGGCAGGGGCTTATGATTTGTGCTGTCTCCTAAACCGTAGGTTTAGTGTCAAACCTCTTAGAAAGAGTGCTTTCTGGAAAGGCTATATTTCAACTGACAGAGCAATTGTTAGGTTCGCACCCTTCCATAGCAGACACTGTCCCTGTGTCACTTTCTGAATGCCCAGCTCAGCCTTGACAGAAATGGTTAAACCACAGAGCTGCATTCACTATATTTTCTGTGTATTTTTTAGCACTGTATAAAAACAAAGAGAAACAGTTTCAAAATACCAGTGCTCTGACTACTGGGATGCTATGAAGACACCATTACTTCTACAGGTTAGTTTTTGGAGTACTGCTAGAGAAGTTCACAAAGCAGTAGGGTAAGAGCAAGCCCCATAACTAATTTGGTCTTCCCAGAGCCCTTTAGAAGTACTCACTTCTTTTCATTTTAAAAGGCAATTGGAAACTTAGTTTAGAAAGACTCATTCATTCCTCCGCTCTTCCCAGAGGTAACAGAGTGCCTAAGACAGAGGCACTTCGAAAGCCAGGTTTGAGTTGCCCTGGATTTGGGCCAGGACTGTTATGAAGTTGTTTTTACTGAGGAATTGAAAGACAGGAGAGGATGACAGCACTCAGTGTTAAAATGTTCCAAATGAATATCTTGCATGGCACAGCACGGATATTGTAGTTGTAAATTTGTTATTGCTGACAATAAGTGGGAGAAAAGAAAATCTCAGCTGTCTACTTTTATGGTTGGCCTATTTATCCAAAACCTGACCTGTCTCACATAGAATTATAAATGACTGCTAAATAAGTAATATGTATGCATTGCACCTGAATAAACTATTGCCATTAGAAGAAGCAGACATACTGAACTTCCCATAGCAATAACAATGACTGTTCAAGCTTCTAGTCTCCGATGGAAGGGGTAAATACATCAAATACATCTGAAGATATACTATGTTGTTGCAAACATCACTAACATATGTATGTTATGCGTTACACCTAACTGAGAGCCAGTGGATTTTTAAAACCTCAGTGACTAAACTCATTGGGAAATAAACGACATTGGAGAAAGACAACACAAGGTAAAATAGGACACAGCGACAAATGAACCGTTTTGTTAGTGGAACGAATTGATACTTCACAGGAGATGCCCCTACAGAAGGTGTGACCAATTCCTGCTGAGCTGTCTAATAGCATCCCAGTACACACTGCAGGTGGTTGTAGGCCAAAGGCTAGAGGGCAAAAAGAAATGACATTCACGAAGAAAACAGTTAGATTTAAGAGAGAAAATAGTCACTTAGATTTTCCCTGGTAAGTTCAGAGCTGACTGCTTTTCATTGCAAAACAGGAATTAACATCTGCACTACTTTGATTAAATCTTCTCCTTCTGTTAGTATCCATGAACCATAATGACATTTTGAGGTCTGTCTAATAGAGGTATTCAGACTAATTCAAACAAAGAAAAATGTGACAATTTTCACATCTTATCTTATATTTTTTAGTATGACTATCAAAAATCTGAACCAAAATAAGTCTGATTTCAAAAAAGATATATATTTTTGCATCTTTGTGTAAGCATCAAATTAGTTTCAGGAAGGTGAACTTGAGGTTTTCCACTTTTCAGCTCTCAATAAGCATGAGCAATTGTTGAGGCAGAGAAGTACAATCAACTTTACTCTGTTCTCTAAAGTGTGGCAATGTCAAATCTTGCTCAGAAAGGAGAACCATTGCTATAAAGTGCAAACATCAGTGCAGAATCATGCTAATTTCTGATATGCATAAATGATCAATTCATTGTAATAATTGTTCCTGTTTAGACACTGTGAACAGGATTGACAAGAGAAAGAGCTAAACTGAAGTTGGCCTGACTCAGAATTTGCACTGGACTAACTGTAGTAGTTCTAATTGATTTGATCAAAGAAAAAATGACATGTAATCTTGATTCTTGATCTGATTTAAGTCAGGGTAAACTGATTAAAATTAGCATGCACTGCTTATAGCAAAGGTCTTTGATTGTTTATTAAGTCATTTCGTGATTTCAGTTTGTCTCACTGAAGTTTGGGTGTGGGTTCATATGTTAGTCCACCAGAATCCATATGAATTCATTTGCCTTCAACTTCTATTTTCTTTTTACCTTTTTCATTTCCCTCAAGATCACTAGCAAGAAAGTGTTCAATACAGATGAAACCTAAGGGTCTTTATTAGAAATACATATGCTCAGTGATGGCAAAAACTGTTCACAATTATTCTGACAGAAATTCAGTTAAATACTTTTGAATCTTTCTAACGTATATAATGTTGATTTATTTTTATCTTCATTTCTGTGAAAACACCATATGGAACAAAACCAAAATCTTTTTGAAAAACATTAATAAGACACTAAATATATTAAATTAACAACTGTGACATTCTCAACTAAGCCTTAGAATCTCAGGAAAAAAAAATCAATGTACTTAGAATTTTTTTCCTTAAAACACATCTAATTTGATTTTTTTACTCTCCTTAATTCCGTAGTAACAGGATACTATATCAGCTGTTCGTTATTTGTCTGGGATTATACCAATATGATAAACCTATAAGTACTTTAAAAATATTGACAAGCCTTTTTTTCATATCACACTGAAATTTCCTGTGATCCAAAAGTATTAAAACAGTACGGATGTTCACATATCTCTTTGGCTTACTTTTTTAAGACTCATAAACACAAATAATTCAAGCATGATTAATTTTTAAATATTTTGCATTATTGCATTATTGCCTTCTGTTTTACATCCTTACTGGGATGCCCTTGGGAGCTAGATCACATAACAATTTCTCTCATCTACAGGTCAAGAACAATTGATGAGTGTAGTATTTTCTGCTTTATAGAACTTCTGTCATTTCTATCCAGCAACCGACCAGCATGTGTGTTGGGATACCTCTTGTTCCTAGCTCTTGCAGAAAACAGAATCATTAATGCTGGTAAAGACTTTTAGGATCATCTAGTCTAACCCTCCACCTACCACCAATATTTCCCCATTTATCATGTCCCTAAGTACCACATCTACCCTTTCCTTAAAAACCTCCAGGGACAGTGACTCCACCACTTCCCTAGGCAGCCCATTCCGACAACTCACCACTTTTTCTAAGAAGAAACTTTTCCTAATATCCAACCTGAATCTTGAGGCAATTCCCTCTCATCCTATCGCTGTTACCTGGGAGAAGGGGCCAACACCTACCGCACCACAACCTCCTTTCATGTAACTGTAGAGAGCAATAGGGTCTCCCCTGAGCCAGACTAAACAATCCCAGTTCCCTCAGCTGTTTCCCATAAGAATTGTGCTCCAGACCCCTCAGCAGCTTCATTGCCTTTCTCTCGGTGCACTCCCGGGCCTTGATGTCTTTCTTGTGGTGAGGGGCCCAAAACTGAAGGCAGTATTTGAGGTGTGGCCTCACAAGAGCTGAGCACAGGGGGACAATTACTTCCCTGCTCCTCCTGGCTACACTGTTTCTGATACAAGCCAGGATGCTTTTGGTTTTCTTGGCCACCTGGGCACACTGCTGGCTCAAGTTTTGCTGAGTGTCAGCCAACACCTGCAAACAAAGCTTTGCGATCTTAAGTTTGTGAGCAAAAGGAGCAGAGTGGGGAACCACTGGTGGGAAAAAAGGAGAGTCATCTTTGTCCTCATCTTTCTCCTGGTTCTAGTCTTCATGCTGCTGGAGCAATAGCAACACTATTGCAGAATTTCCAAGTACTTTCAAATGCTCAGGATGCTATTTTTGGAAGCCGTTTGATCTATTGCAAATTGCCACGTGTTTGATTTAGTAATCAATGGTAACAATATAATTCTACAGCCATGAAGGTTACCTGGATTGAGATGGCAGAATTAGCAGTTTCCATTTAGAAACTGCTCGCTAATTTCTAGTGGTTATGTATAGCAGAAGCAGCTGCTATCTGTGTGTTCTCTGGTGATTTATTGTCAGGTGATACTTGAAAATTGACTGAATTTCAAACAAGAGAGACATAAAGAGTCCAGGTACTTGTAATATCTGGAAAGGTTTTCATATTTGGATTTAAGGGACAGAAAAAAAAATGTATTTCCATGACAGCATAAAGGTTTTGGCAGAATTTAACCCAGACTTTGGCATTCTAAAGCAAGCTGTCATATAAACCTCAGAAAAGACAGAATATGTCTCTGAATGATTTAATTTCCTGAAAAGTAAGAGCAAAATACTGCCTTTTTTGTACATATATATTCAGTAGCACCTCAGAAAATTCAACTTCTTTCTGCTCAGGATGAGATTTATTAATGCAGTGAAACAAGGCACTTAGCTTTGGAGATACTAATTACCAAAATACCTCTTAGACCAGAGGGAACTTGTTACAGTAAATCAGTAACATAAACCTAGCTGCATGTCAAGGTCATGCACTGTCAGTCACTTCTAGGCAGAACATACACCTTGTAGTCTCATGCGATGATATCAGTGACGCCATCAGTATGACACACCTTGAATTAAAACAACCACAATGGAAAAATGTTTGGAAAAGCTTACCACTGCTGGGTCAAATAAGAAACGCCCACCGATACACAGAGTAACTTGAGTTCATCATGGGGGCATGCTGGTTTGAAGTGAAAAAGTGAAGCAAAGCCATTTAAGATCATGAGTGTAATCTACATAGATAGAGAACTACTGGGATCTCCAGTTCAAGAATATATTTTTGCAACCATTTGAATAAAGGTACTTAGGTTACCGAAACCATTCAAAATTAATAAAAATCTGCTGTGTATGCTCCAACCTTTATCAAATAAATATGTAACATTTTATATACTGGTGTCATTCTGGTGATTTTGAAATTTAACATTATATACAATTTTTCAAATGCATTTATAAACAAAATGCACAGTAATAATTATTTGCCCTCCACTATGTGTCGATTCCTCTTGTTTTGCATTATTATTAAAAATAACCACATGACTGAAAACTTATATATTATTATTATTTGATAGCTTTATTATAAATCAAGTTTCATTCAAGGTAAAGGATAAAGTATTATTAAAGTGTATGAATACTTCACATTTCACTTATTAGAAATTGCATTTATTTAAAACAGCATATCGTGTTAAGTGCCATTTTAAAGATATTATTTCAAAGCAATTTTCGATGTAAAAGAAAATTTAAGAATGTATTCAAGCCAAAGGACTCTCATATACTTAACAAACTGGTACAGAATCTCTAAAAAGATCATGCAATCCGCTTCTGATATCTAATGAATCCTGAAACAGTACTCTAATAGGAAGAGTTTCAATTCATTTTCATGGACATCTGAAAAAGGAGTTGAACATGACTTTCAAAACCAAATGCCCAACTAGAAAGCAAGGAATGCACTTGAAAGAAAACTAGCTTTTGAAATGATCCAAGATCAATCCCTAATCAGAGTATTATTATTCTCTATCACTAGTATCCTCCTCAAGGTTCCGCCTTTGCCCTCAGCCCTCCTTTATGTTTGTAAAAAATGAATTGTATTCTCGTGTGTGTGACAATATAGAATATAGAAATAAAATTCATGGAAAAAACTAGAACATTTCCAACCTCACTTTACAGTACTGCCAATCAGCACTCTCAGCTGTCACTGGTGTTTTAAGAGGAAAACAAGTGGCTACATGTTTGGAAACCACTTTTGCCTACAACACCTCACTGTGACAAAGAAGACAGTCTTAATAAATGAGATTTTGCAGTGCTTCTGGGGAACAATTCAGCTGAAAAATTCTGTGTTAATATTTCAAGGACTAATATGTAAATGAATGGCTGAACTGAAATTTTAGTCCTGATGTGCGTCATGAGACATCTGCCTTGCTGACACATGGAAGACAGCTCAATACTTCCTGGAGAGGGTTGCCAAAGACTTTTCAAAAATAAATTTTAACAAAGCACCACAAGGAACCATTACTCTTACTTTAAAGTAGTTTGTGTTTTTATTGCCATCATTGTCATTTGAAAATGAAGCAAACTAGAAAAGCACAGGAATAAATGACTCAGGCCTCTCACTAGTCTTGAGTAGCCCTATCGTCGAAAGGATTGCCAAACAAGTTGTCAGGCTTCTTCTGCCACTTCTGCTGGTGGTAAAAGAAGGATGCTATTTCTTTAGTAGGGCTGCTACAGTGGGAGTGTGAATTATGAATGCAGTGCTACACCTGCATTATGTTTAAAAAACAACAGCACGACTTTGGCATTCTCTGCTTCAAAAACCATCAGTGCCTTTCTCCCGAAGACTGAATTCCCATAAGAGTACAAAATACCGCATTGTGTGTGTTCATATTTTGTCAACAAATGGTTGATTTTTTACTTAACAGTGTTACCAGATGCAAGACTTTTCCACTGGGAATGGTAAGTTATTTACAGAGTTATCAGTGTATATAAAATTCATGCATGTATAGAACTTGGATGATCCTCATGCAAGTTGTGTAAAACTGTAACTAATGCATTTACAGAGGCCTTTGGGGAAGGTGGAAGTGTGAAAGGTTTGAACTGATACTTAGAAGGCTGGCAGCAGGAAGCAGATCAAAGCCTAGCAAAGCTTTGATCGCTCTGACTGGAGCCCCTTTGCTACATCAACTTTTCTTCTACATCACCTGGTTGACTTAAAGCCCCACCATCACAAAGGACCATCTGGCCTCTTTCTGCTTTGCCACATGCCGACAAGGGGAAGGAAGATGTGGGGTCCTTTTCTGGCAGCACATCCTGATATCTCTCAATGCACTCATTCTTGCTGCAGCATGTGATGTTCCTCATGATGTTTGAACTTGTGGAGTGAAAGGGTGATTTTAAAGCATTGCATCTTTTGGAAAGCTAGTTTCCAGCTCTCCATCCTGCAGCAGCAGCCATTGTCCTGTTTGTTGCAATAGCCTGAGTGTGTGCCAGAACTCATTTCCATATTCTAGTGCCAGCAGCTTGTGAGTCAGGGTGTTTCAGGTCATTGCTTGGATTTCTGAGCTCATCTGCATTAGAGCAGCAAGATACAGATGAGGAAGCTGTCACAGCGGAGAGTGCAGTAATTAACTCCATCAGACAGATTCAGCTTTACAGAGTATAAATAAAGAAAATAAAATGACACATAAGAGTACTTTACAATCCTGGTTTATTTATCCCATAGGGATGATGCTATCCACTAGTTAGTGTCTTTTCTCATTCCTGGGTCTTGAAGTGTTTAATAATAATAATAATAATAATAATAATAATAATAAAAATATACATTAAACAACTAAGAGTTTAGGGAGCTAAGTTGAGAAAGTGGTGCGAATCATGCAAAGTCTTTCCAAGCAGTTCAGTCCAGAAGATGCTGAGACGTTCAGCTCCTGTAATCCAAAATCTGGGCTGCTTTGCCTCATGTGGATGCAGGTCACATAACATACAGTGTGCATTCAAAGCACTAAATATTTATAATCCCTGTGCCAAAAGTGCTTCATAAATTATATACCGAAAGTTCTATCTCTTCCAGAGAAACAGTCCCTGACACACAGTGTTGCGCACAGGCAGACAACCTGCTAAAAACAACAAAGTGAATCCTTTATATTTTCTAAGGTAAGCCTGAGAGAGAGATTCCGGGCGTCCATGAAGAGTACTGGTATCTTACCAACCCATGAGCAATTGGCTGAAGGTAAAACTTCCTACAGACACCGTGTCCCTTGTGCAAGGGGTCTGGAACTGAAGGAATCTGTTTATCCCAGGCACACTTTTTGTCTACAGAGTGTTGGCTGAGACATGGGAAATACGGGCTGCGTGCGAATGTGCTGAATGTGAAGGAAACCTGGAGGCAAACCGTGACTTACAACTCAATCTTTTTCCAATTTGCTGATAGGGTCACTCTGCTGCATATTTTCTCCTATGTGTAATTCATAAAAATGTCACTTTTTTTTTGTTGTATTGTCATGAGTGTGTATCTATGTGTGCGTGAAAGTGAAACAGAGAAAGATAATGCTTGAGAAACATCTTTAATACTTCCAGGCTCTTTTAAAAATTGATTTAAACATTTGAAAGGGTTCCTAACAAATATGTTATAGCTAGTGGATGTGTTTCTGATTTTTAAGCCAAGTTGATTAATTGTTAGCAAATTAACCAAATTCTGTGCAAAATGCATATTATGGGATTAGATTTGGAAAAAAGCAAATTGGATTTGGGAATGTTAAATAGGGTTCTTATGGGCCACAACTTATCATAATGAGACAGAAATAAATATGAAATAATCCAAAATAAAAAGTAAAATACTTTTAACAAGCTGATTACCTGGATACTCTGACTGTTTACATATCGGTTTTCCGCAGTTGACAAAATGAGAATATTAACTGGAGAATTATAGTTTAATATTTGCACTCAGAATATTTGAGTTAGTAATTCTAGCACCTTTATTCTCTTATTTCTTCGAGAATTCCCAGCTATTTTTGTATAGAGACTCAACTCCAATATTTACAAAAACTCTCTGTTATACAGGGACAGCTGAGCAAGTCTTACCTCTGCTAATGCTGCCTCTATGAAACAGTGAATCTATGAACTGTTGGGAGCAGCCTGCTCCAGCATCTACCACACCTTTACCTAGAGTGGGGCTCATAGAGCTGCTGCAGGCAGCACAAGAAGGGCTTCGGGAGCCCACGGTTGGTCTGGATATGTCTAGTGGCATAACAGCACCCCATTAAACACTTAGGCATTCAGGGACCCTTCTCTTCCCAATGATGCCCTGGAGAGCCTCAGATGGGACTTGCTTCCAGATTTGCTGCCTGTTCAGAAAAGAAGCTGATCATCAAAAATGCACCAAAGGGACAATTTAGGAATGCCCACTGGAGCCATTAGAAAGCCTTGGGAAAATCTGAAAGTGGGAGACCGAAGGAGTAAAACCTATATAACTGCCCTCTGAAACAAAACAGGGATACAACACAATTTTCCTTAATAGCAATGATTGCAGTGATCTTTTAATTAAGAAAATACATGTAGAGCAACTCTGTCTTCTCCTGAAAAATTCCAGCAACCTTCTGCACTTGCTACAATCCCAGGAAAATCCTCTTTCCAACTCATCTGGTAGATGAAACCATTAATCAAACTCTTCATACATTTTTAAACAAGAAACAGAGTGCCGCAGGTTTCCTGCTGCATTCAAGCTGTTTATGATTAAAGGCAAGATCAAAAATGTTTTTGTGATGGAGGTCTCAAAAATGTTGAGTCTTTTGCACTAAGCAAATTCAGTAGTGTTAATGTAGACTGTGCTTTGATTAGGGAAATTGTTGTATGAAGGAACAGCAAACTAAGACAAAAAATCCTGCATTATTAGTGTATATATTCCTTCTGGCAAGGATCCATAAGAAGTTATTGCTTTTTCAATTACCGGTTCCTAGTTGATCTTTGAGAAAGCAAAGCTATTACTCACAGGAATGTTAGTAAAGCATATACTTTAAGTATAGCATAAACTGTGTGAATTAGCTTGGCTTTAACATAGGTAAAAAGCAGGAACTGGCACTTTTGTGCTACCATTCTTGTCATGAAAACAGAATACATTAGAAAAATGAGATAAAAGAGGGATGTTCTATTTGTTTTTGCATTATACCTTACAAATGAAATTGCTCCTTATGTGGAAGAAGTTGGTGTGAGACAGTGATTTGACTGTGATGTGAAACCACTTGAACTAACAAGCAAGTGATTATCTAGTGTTTAATCTCTCTTTTCCTAGGACGTAAATCTTACACATTGAAGTTACTCTGAAGATCTCTTTGGTGTGGGCTCTCTCCTGCTCCTTATTGTTAATTTTTTGTTGATTACAAAAAAGCAGGACTGAAATCTCTGCATAAGCTGCTGAGTTACACAGAAAGGATAAATGTATGCTAGAAAGGTTGCTCTACCAAGGAAAGTAAAAGAGACTTTTCAGAAGATTCTTCCCCTCCCTAAAAAGGAAAACATGTCTCTGCCCATTACTACTGTCTGTGATTTCCTTTATCTGAACATTCACTGGAAGTAAAAGAACATCGTTACCTCCTTGGATGTGGGCTACTTTGTATATTTAGTAATGGAAAAAGGGTTTACTACCAGTTCACAATGAACGTGCCTGGAAGTAGATCATTCCAGCCACTGTGAATAATCCATCTACATCACTCAGAGCTATAAAGATGGATGCTCAGATGGGCACAGTATTGGCAAAGATTCAGGGGGCTATCACCTACTAGGAAGGTTCAGAATTGCATAGTCCTATCCTTGGATGAAGTGGGAAAGCTCTTCTAAAAAGCCTCCAAAAAACAGAGGGCAATACCTCCTGGCACACATAAAGTTCATCATAAAAAAATTATGCTATGGCATTTGACCTGAGAAGGAAGAGTGAGAAATCTTTGGACATTATACTTTTCATTTCTTCTTTATTTACTTATTTCCATGATAGGAGAAGGACAAAGGCGTGTTTGAAAATGAAGGTGCTCACACTTCAATACACAAAAACATCTGCCATTTCCAAATAAACTTCCTTTCATTGATACACATTTTCTGTCTCACATCTGTCCCATCTGTATTCATGTGAATAAGGGAGAGGTCTTTACATTAGTTTCTGTCTTCTCTTTCAGATGTGTTTTTATAATTGTGTCACTATCACTGCTGAGTCACAGTACTGATGCACCTGATATTTGTAAAAAGTCACAATGTTGGAATAAACTCCAAGGGTGACTTAATCAGGTCTAAATCATGCAGCACATAATGAATCAAATGGCTGCAACTAGTTTCCAGAACCTGGAGGAGAGTCAGAGCCTCCATCACATGTGGTTTCCAAGTTCTTTTAAGGAGATCAGTGAGCACAAATGTCATTTCTAAGCATTTTACCTCTCCAGAAGGAGGCTGAATTTTACTAAGCTCCAATTTAATTCTTCATCAAGGAGGAGGGCTTCTGTTGCCATTACGGCTGATAGCACGCTCTCTTCAAAATCTGTCCTCCGCTATCAACAATCCTTGCTATCTGCTTAAGGCTGGGAATCACAGATAGCCCACTTTACAGACGTAGAGTGGAAGCAAACATATATTAAGGTTATTCCTGCCAAACTATGTCATGCACAGCTAGCTCTGAATAAGCTTAGAAGTGTACAGGAGCTAGCAGAAATGCACAAATGCACTGCTAGGCTAGCTCTGCTGAAAAGCTCAAATGTTCCTGTATTTTGCCTAGATCTACTTTGCTGTTCTGCTTTGACCAGTTATGTACCTTACAGGCAATATCCTCAAAAAAATTCTTTGTAACAGCTCAGCTGTTCAGGGATGTGTCACCTTTCAGTGCTCATAACCTTAGGCTAGATATTCAGGGTCTATTGTAAGAGTTGCATTGCAGACTGCCCAAATGTTTAAGCAGGTTTTAAAACCCATGTTGAGCTTCAGGGTATAGGACAAGACAACATGGGATTATGAACAATTTTATTTGGGAATAATACACCACAAGCTATTCTGAAATAAGGATTGTACCCTAACCCCCTACCTTCTCAGAGACACAGGCAATTACTGGGACTGCAGGAGGAATACCTCCTTCCAGCTAGAATTCATCATTGCCATCAACCATGATCAGAAGCTGACTGCTTGACTCACATACTAATGCGAGCTGACACAAATTCTGGGGCAGACACTCTCAATGATTAGTTTGGATGGAGAAATATAGCTTATTTATCCATCAAGTCGGGGTCTACTCATGAATGCAACTACTTAGGAAAGTTATCTTGAAACTACAGGTCATTTGGGGCAGGACATTCTTAGTTGTACTTGCTAAGGATGGAAGTCATATAGGAAAACAGAGCAAGGAATTTCCAGATAACTTTTTTTCCCCTTGTATTCCATTTTTGTACAAAAATTGTATTTGCAGCATGTGGCTCAGTTATGCAAGGTGCTGTATGTTCATGGAATGAGGCAGGAGGAGACACACATTTCACAATCAGATCTGCAAGACAGAATAAGATGATAGTTAACCAGTAAAATATATTGGATTTTTATCTGACTATCTCAGAAAATCTAGATCTTTTTTCCTTACAGATAAAAAATTTAAAAAGAACTTTAAAGGAGACCCTAAAGGTAAGAATCCGTACCACACAGGGCTATCAGAATTCTTTCCAAATATTGAGGGTAACCACAAGAGAAAGAACAGAGTTTGTTTGGCAAGATATTTAAATTTTACAACAGTGGCTGATTTTGTCCTGATCAGAGTCTGGAGAAAACTTTTTGGTGTGAAGAAAAAATGAGACTGGATTGTGAAGGCAACTGCAGCTGAGACCAGTCATCACTTAAGAAGAAATATGAGGCAGTGAGAGGAGCATGGGACTGGTCAATCTCCATGGGTAAATGCGGCTGTAGCACAGGTCACAGATGACTGAAGAGGGAAAACAAAGTAATTGCAATAACATATTTCAAGCAAGCCAAGTGAACGATTAATATTGGTATGGTTACAAAGACTATTGAAAAAAAACTAACAAAATCCACAACAGACATCTTTGAGTAAAATAACAACAAATAATGGAGCTGGGATGAATAAAAGAGCTCTTACTTTTCCTTCTGGTCACTGTTCTCCTGTTGCTGCAGTTACCAGGACAACACAGAGCTCAGCACTTCTATTGCTACCACTAAGCAGGAAAATAAAACACTTTCCCCAACAGGACAAAATGTTTCTCAAAGTTGAACAGCTCTCCAAGGAAAATTAAGTATGGTAAAAACACAGAGCACTTGAGATGTGCAGAATAATTCTGAGTTTAGCATAGATGTACTGTATGATCTTGGACAAGTCGCTTTGTTTTTTTCTCTTTTCTTCTTTAGAGTGTAACCCCTTTAAAACAGATAATTTCTTTCAAAACAGATCATCTCTGACTAGACACAGTATGGGAGTCCTGTATTAGCCAAGACATCTAATCAACTTTAATACAAACTTCAATTACAGACACCCTCCTCAGGGGGGAAATACATCTAGAAATGTTCCAGCCTTTCCATTGACAACCTGAGAATGACAGTATAAATCAGCAGTGGAATGTTAGGCAAACAATAACTTATACAGTAGTTCTTGATTTTCTCAACAAACTTTTGATTTGATCTTGAGAAATTTGGTCTTTTCATTTCTCATGAACTAGTTCTGAAAGATTTACAGAAGAGACGTCATTTCAGTCTTTTACACAAGACGCAATAACCTCAGCAAGAATTGAAAGTGATGTATTACTCTGAACGGGGAACTTAATTAACAACATTGTGATACTCAAACTTCACAGCCATTGCAATGAACTGAAAATAAGAAGCAACTGTTAGCAGTTGCTTCTACCTTTACTACGGTTATTCAGTGGTTAGTACTCACTGAACAAGTCTACTACTGCTGTTGGGAGACTCTGTCCCCAAAAGTCATTCATTAAAAACATTGTGAGATTATTATGATAGGTAGTGTCCTCATCATCTGATTGAATCTTAGATCCACCAGGACATGCTTATCCCTGTTGAGGTAGTGTAGACCAGGCTAGCTCAGGAAGAGGCATGATGTTCTTTTAGATTCCCTACTTTCTAGCTAAATCCCGAACAATAGGGAGAGGAGGCTTTTGCTACCTCTACTCTTTCTCTTGATGTCTCATTTATTAATCTATTTTCTTATTCTTTAAAATCTGCTTTCTAGTTAAAGACGTTCAAGGGTAAGAGAGACTGCTCAATACCTTTCCCCTCTGTAGCAGCTCTTGGAGCTTCTAAGTGAGGTGGATGAGAAGTTCCTTTCTCAGCGCCCAAGACTTGCATATTTTTGCCAGGTCTAAGAGCGAGTGATAGAGCAGGTAGTTAACTGCTCCTCCAGTATAGCAACAGCAAAAACAGTTCGGGAACAAAACTGACACTTCTCTAACTCTCTTTACTGCTCCTTCATTCCCTTGTGGATTTACTCATTGTATCCAATGGAGAAGAGCTAGAATTTGACAGGAGCAGATGGACTACCATGACTTCTCCTTAAGTTGAGAAATTTACCATATTTAATATGATGTAAAAGACTCAGAATTTCAAGATTCTTACCTACAAGCTCTCTGCTGCTAAAGAGAAAACAAGGACAGTTAATATTGTTACCATGGAAGCCTAACTTAATGCTAAAAGTATTGAGTTGCAGAGCTAGCTTGTTCTCACATTGTTTTTCTTTCAAATCCCACAAGATTATCAAAATCTCACCATTCAGGCTCCAACGACAGCTCCTCTCAGCAAACATAGCTTTTCTATGTTATCCAGAATACTGAACAACAATAACAACAAAAAAGCATCCTAAAAAGCAAAATGTTACTTGTCTCATGAAGGAGCATAACACAGGCATTCTGTTTAATGTCGTCAAATTGTGCTGAGACATGAGATGTCTGTGCAGGGGCTATGGGGGTAGAGTTCCTTGGCTGTACAAAGTTGGGAGTAATGAGGAGCAGCAGGGAGGTGACATTTTACCTCTGTATGGTGCTGCTGAGATCAATAGCAGAGCAAAGCAGCCACTCCAGGTGGCCACCAATCTGACATCATGTTGACAAACTGGAAAGTACACAGAAAAAAAAGCTGCTGAGAACACAGAATTTTTATTTTCTGATATATTCAAAGTGTTCAGGCTGCTTCATTTAATTTAAAAGATGAATGATGACTTTAACCCCAATAAAGCACCTTAGAGGCATCATAAAAAGTTTTTCAATCTGGTGGTGAAACGTACAATAGTAATCAGTGGTTGGAACTATTTGTAAATAGAAAAGCTCCTATAGAAACAATGCATGATTTTTAATAGTGACATAGCTTTAACTACAAAAGTTTATCAGGCAAGTTGCTGGATTTTCCTTGGTGTGCTCTCATGTAACAGCCCAGCATGCTCCATAGCCACCCCTCCACACACCCCTCGCAGTGTGCATGTCTGCTAAGTAGAGGCAGCAGTTTACAACTCCTTTCTGTTCGCTTCTGCTCACATATCCTCTGGACTCCCTTCATCCAAAGCAGCCAGAGTGTTTGGAGCTCCCAAGTCACATCCCGATCAGGCTCAGCACAAGTGTGCTAAAATGCTGCCACCTTGTGCTGATCCGGCTCCAAATCCAGCCTGGCACCCGCCATGCTCCAGCCCCATGCCCAGGCCTTCCTTGCCCCTGGAATCACCCTACAGCTTTCATCCCTGAGGAGATGGAGAAAACTCCCCATATTCCAGCTCCCAGTCAAATCCCACAGGCAGCTGGAAAGAAAGAAACAGTCTGCTGAACCAGGGCACCCCGGTCCCTCTCTAATGATTAAAAGTTAATCAGTACCAGCTGCTGTTTCTCCCCCATTGAAACATTTCACTTTGACACTCTCCTTATTTAACCTGAATACAGAGAAGTCAAACTAATCTGGAGAGATTTCCTGGTGTCGAATTGGTGGATCAGACATAAATTAGCATTTGAAAATTACGTATGTGAAAAGCAAAGTACTAAGTTATGATGAGATAAACAGTATTTCATTAGACTGTTAGTCTAAAAGTTACAGAGCTTATTTACCTTAACCCAAGAGAGAAATCAGTCACCAGCGGACTGCCATGGTGCACTGATTTGTAAGATTTAGGCTGCAGACCAAAAAGCATAAATCGTTGCAGTCACTACTCTGGCTGTCACCCCTTGGCACCAGCAGTTTTGGACATGAAAGCTCGGTGGCTGGATGTCAGAGCGTGGGGAACAAAACTTCCACTTCTCAGAGCTTTTCACTCTGCAGGGCCAGCAGAGCTGCAGCAGTGCTGAGCACCTCCTGGTGCTGCTGGGCGCTGTAAGAGCAGGGTACAGCCAAGTCAGACTGCAGGAAGGCTGCTGAGGAAATGAAGGCAGATGTTACACAGTTTTTCTGGCTGAACCATAATAGGCTGTTTGCACAGAATACTTCAGGGCGAATCATCCATAAGATCACAGTTTTGTCCTTATTTCTTGCTCAACAGAAGCTTAATTAACTGAGCAAAGTGTGCATTCTCAAAATAGCAAGCACAGAGATTTCTCCTGGTTTTTGTAAACACAAGGTCAGCAAATTATATTAATACTTATCTTCCTGTTTATTGTGGTGCTAATCTACAAAACATAAATCATTCCCAGAAAATTTTGCTAACATTAGCTAGAATACTGTGTTATTTGTTGCTCTCTTGTTTGGCAGAATAGATTTTCCTAGGATGCAAGTGAATTGCAAAAATGGTGTTCAGTCCAAATAGTCCTCTATGAGCTCTGAAGTACACTTTTATGGGGAACTGTACTGACTGACTTTCTGAGGTTCAGAGTGGCAGGTCATAACTGGGACCAACAGAACTTCACTGGTATTTCCAACGTTTGCCATATCCACCACTTTTGCCAGTGAGATTACAGGAGCGGAAAGGACAGCAAGGGAGGAGGAAGCAGCAGGGGCCTTTTCATTAGAGAAATAGAAACGGAGAGAAAACAAGACTCTGTTGGATTTTTATTCTTTCTGTCCCTCTTATCTCCTAAGAAGGACATGTGTCACCTCCTCCCATCATCTTGCCTTTCCCTCAGCTCCCTGGGGTTGGGAGGTTGAGACAAAACAGCTGTGCCAGGAGTCTGCAGTTGGCTGCCTCCCTCCTTCAGTTTGAGGGGGAAAGCAATCAGTAGGTTGTCTCTGTTGCTCTTGCCTACTTCAGGACGTTTGCTCCTCCTGCAGCCCCCATATCCATGTTGAGCCCCAGCTACAGCTGAAAAGCACTAAAATGTCTGCTTTCCCAACCAATCAAAACCTTTGGGAGAATGGTGAATCCCTGAGCACTGGTACTCCAAAAATTCTCTTCCTTCTTCTCCTCAAAGACCATTTTAACCATTCTCTGTGAGCCTTATTGCTCCTGCTAATTTTCACCAGCTGTGGTTTCTGAAGGGACCTATGAGGGATCACGTTCATAGCCACACATTCTCACATCTATTCAGATACCATGTTCAGGCACCTCAGATCCATGAGTCTGACTGAAAAGCTACAACAGCTGAACATCTTAAGGAGACAAAAGCTGTATCTTTTCTTCCTGATACATTGTGCATTTCACAAAAGGGAGGAGGACTCTGAAACAACACAAGTAGTATTGGAGTTAAAAACTCGAGAACATCTCACTCTGACCCCTTTGCTCAGAAGGTGGAAAATAGCCAGCAGTCAGGCTTACACAAAAAATGGTTTACTTATCTACATAAACATGCCAGTAGATATCCATGAGCCTGTATGCAGATGGATTATTTATCCCTCTCTGGGTGCAAGGTGAAGATCTTTGCCCCAGGCTTTTGTTCAGACACTCAGAACATTCCTCAGGCTGTCACTTGTCTGTATATCACTCCTGTGATTCTACAGCCCGAAAAAATGAGTTAATCCAGGCAATACACCCACAAACACAAGCCTCCTCCCCCAGTACTTCATAATGCCTTCATATTATATTTACCTAATGCAAGCATTATATGGTTCAGTCCATAACCCTTTTTGCTGAAGGGAAATCCTTAGCTATGGTCAGAAAGCTGAAGGTCAGAAAAGAATAAAATATACTCCAATTTCCTGTTGTAGGTAGGTGTGGGAAGTGTAGCTGTGGCTTTTAAAATATGATCATTGTAAAAGCAATAGTTTATGAGAAGGGACAGGTATGTATGGGGTACCAAACTACATTCAGTGCCGGGCTGAACAACCACAACAAATTTTTCATACCTACCACGTAAAGCAAAAAACTTAATAGGTGTTATTTTATTTTCTGCTTTCTGAATAGAATTCCAGCTCTATGCGTTTTTTTCATATATCAAATGGATATTTATTCCCATTCTAGGCGAATAAGATAGAAATAGGCAAAAAAAAAAAAAAAAAAAAAAAAAGGAAACAGGAAGACTATTCTTTTAACACGTCTGCTACAAATATTTTGGTAATGTCTGTTTCTATATATGATCTAATTTGGCTTAACACTTTATCTAATTTGTAGAACAGTTTGTGTGTTTTCCTCTCCATATTTAAGGCATAATTCCAGCTCTTGTGTCTAGATAAGTCAGCACCAGGAAAGACAGAATCATCTGTAGGTATTTTTCCGTAAGGATATGTTGAAAGTATTTGACCTTGTAAGCTGTGCTGCTCAGTTCTGTCTAATAAGCTTCATCCCATCAACCTCTGTCTTACTCTCAAATAGTGAAGGAACTGGCAAAGTGACTTTTGTCAGCAGAACAAGAGAATTAAATGTAACATCCCTAAGCATTTTATCATGAAATTTGGAAAATTTCAAGTCTTACTGATGGACTGTAAATCTTGATGGTCACAAGCCGGTATCAGACAAAACCAAAGTAGTTTAACTCGCACGGAAAAGGTAAATGTATTAAAAAGGAACATTCTCTATCCTGGCTTTTTTTCTGACCATGATGCCTTTCCTCCTGCCTTTCCTTGGAGAAGCACAAACCACCTATTACAGCTATGGGTAGATGGGCCATTGGTTCTGCAGTACAGAAGTCACAGGACATAGGACTCCTGGCTGACAAGGGACCCAGGTATGTCAGGTTAAACATACTATTTAATGCATGGTTAATGTAAGTCTTAGTCTTAAATGAAGTGCTGTACCAAATTATCTTCTTGATCATCCACATTTACTAACATTTATATAACATTTATATACATTGTGCTTCAAAACAGGGAAGCTGTTGCTCAGGCAATTGTAGGAACAAATAATTATCCTAGAATCGTAGAATCCTTAGAGTTGGAAGGGACCTCTGAAGGCCATCTAGTCCAACTCCCCTGCAATGAACAGGGACACCACAGCTAGATCAGGTTGCCCAGGGCCTTATCCAGCCTCACCTTGAAAGTCTCCAGGGATGGGGCATCAACCACAACACTAGGTAACCTGTTCCAGTGCCTCACCTCCCTCACTGTAGAAGAGTTTTTCCTTATATCTAACCTAAATCTACCCTCTCTGAGCTTGAAGCCATTTCCCCTTGTTCTGTCACCACAGATCCTGCTGAACAGTCTGTCCCCTTCTTTCCTGTATATGTGTATGCATAACATATATGTATATCTATGTCCACATGCATATGTATGCATATGTATAAACTATGGTGTAATCCTCCTATCTCCAACAGACTAACCAGAACTAATAGTTCTGGTTATTGTATTAAGCCATTTTTAAGAATATTTGTGGAAATAATGGATATAATGCAGTGCTAGTGGTTACTCCATCTAGAGTATTATATAGTACATGAGGTTTTTATCCTGTTCTGTGGTCTCTCTACCTCTGCTTCCAGTCACAGGACAGTGACCAAACCCTGGCAGGTGCTACCCTGGAGCTGACTTTGGACAAATGAGACAGCACAGTTCCAACCCTGCCTGGAACTTGATGATCCTTGAGGTCCTTTCCAACCCAAGCCATTCTATGATTCTGTGATTCCAGCTGAGCAGAGCTGGCTAGTGCTCAACCGGTTGGAGAAGAAGTGGGTTAGAGAAGAATCCCCTGTACAGAAGACAGTACATAAATATACAGTGTGGTGGGTGAACATTGTCAAACTCAGTAAACTCTTGTACTTATACCTATTTCCTACATTTTAGCTTTTCTCAAGAATTTTATACAATACTTTAACATCATTTGTATTGTACACTTTCATTTTTTTTCCAAGAATAATTGTTTGTTTGATTTTTAAGTACTGTCAGTGCTATCATACATACATACAGTGCATGAAGGTGACATCGTATTGAAACTGATTACACTGAGGAGCGAACAGTAATTAATTCTGAAGCCATAAAGGTGTTTTTTTTCTATGCCTGTTATGATCTCACATGTGTTTGAATATTTTTATTGTAGATGTCATGTACTAATACTTAAAAAATATTTAAATCAAAGTTTAAACATTCTACTTAATGTTTCATCTGTATCAGGCAGATGAAAACTTAGAAAGAAGTTTATATGCAAACCACTGAGAAAAGCAGCAGAAAGTTGCAACAGGTTCACTATCGCTCCTTTCAGTGAAAGGAGAGCATTACTCTGTCTCCATGACCTTGTCTCTGCAGCTGCACTGCATGAATCTCTTTTTTTGATGCTTCAGTTTCCCTAATCATTGGAATTGTTCTCTCTAGTATGTATGGTGCATTTAGAGTGCTGGCAAGGCTTTCAAAAAGCAACTAATAATTACAAATGTGGGGACGTTAAACACAAAGGAGAGAAACCTAGATGCTAGAATGTATTTGATATATCCAGTTACACATGATCTATCTCCTTTTCTCTAAATTAATTATTATAAAATTAAATTGATACTCTCCAGCAGAATCAAAATAGGAAGCCAAATTTTAATTTTTTAGTAAAACTTTTGATGTCTGGATAAAAAGTATGTAAAAGAAAAGAGTATAGACAAACATTCAAACATTGAGAGGAAAAAGATAGGCAGCAAAATCCTTACAAGTAGAGGGCAGAAATGATTATCAGACATTGACAGAAGCTGTTGATATTGGTAATAGAACTAGGGAAAAATCTCACTCGGCTCTGTATCACTTCAGAAATCACTAACTAATGCATATCTCAACTGCCTTTTTCACTTGGCATGTTTATGGGCAAGCCAAAACCACACTGACCTTGAAACCAAGCATTCTCCAAATCAGGAAGGAACTAATTGTACCACACCACAGATTTGCAGCAACTCTTAGACTGATATAGATTACAAAGACACCTTTCGGATTGGATGTGTGTTAGTCACTTTGCCCAGCCTTTTATGGCCACAGTGTGGCTGAAAACAGCATTCAAAAATGCTGGCAGAATTGGAGTTGCAGAATGAATTTGTTCATACAAATGTGAAGCGTGACATAGGGCTGCTAATTAGCGTGTGTGATTAGACCATCAGCAATGGCTCAGCATACGCTCCAGTAGTGTACTAAAGGAATGAGAAAATGCTCCCTAGCACAGTGAACAGAGATGCCACAGTTTTTGTAGTGCAGAGCTTTCTTCTCTGGGGCTTCTGCCCACAGTGCTGCAAGGAAGCTGTATCTGTCTTAGATATTTCCACAGCACATCTGTTTACATGTGAATTAATAGTTTGCCAGGAGAAGGATGTGCTCACTCTGGGTCTCTCCAGCAATGCTTTCTGATTGTGCTGTTATCTTGCAATGTGGGGTGAAACTGCTTCTCTTTCAACCTCTAACTTGTGGTAAACTGAGGTTTGTCCTTATTTATCACTGTCAGGAAACAGTGTGAGACATAGACCTACAGCCATACAACAATATATAGGTATGCATTCCCGCTCTGAATTATGTGAAAGAAAGACTGCAAAAGTGTGGTTGAAACCATAAAACTATTAATTTCCATGCATTCAGATATAGCTAACCAATGCTTATACACTCTATGGTTGTTTTAATTGCAATGACTGAGGCTAAAATAAGTGAAGCTGAAACCAAGGAATTAAACACACTGTAATCATTGTAAATTTGTAAAAGACCACACTAGAAGAAATGACCAATTCTAAATGCATATTAACAGGCTGGAGAAAGTTGTGTTATGTTCTTGGAAACGTTACAAAGTCAGTGACAGAGATATTTTTATATGTTTGTGAAGTAGAAGTAAATATGGGACAGAAGGTATGACTAGTCTGCAGGTCTAAATTAGGTTGCTACATAATATGGTTCACATCAGCTACGTTAAGTGAGGACTGAGTCAGAAATAGGAGCTGCACCAGAACTATCTTTCTCAAAAGAAAATTAGAGAAACAACAGCAAGATGAATGACCAGTCATTTTGACTAATAACAGAATATTTTATAATTTTGGTAATAACGAAAGAAAGGAAGAAAGACAAATAAAAGATGACAAGACAGGGAAGAGCTGTTCTCTAAAATCTAGTTTTCTGACAGGTGCCCTCATACTTTCGTAAATGTGAAATTGATAACAAAACTCAACCTCAGTAATTACGTATAGAGAATAAATTTTACAGAACTCCAGTACTTTTTAATCATTTTGGTTGACTCATCCTTGCAGTGGACTGATTTTGTTCCTCACAGTCCAGTTGTGATTAGCCTGTAAGAAACTAAAACCCATTAGACAGAGAATAACTCAGCTGAAATCAGTGTGTAACTGATGACAGTGATTATCTGCAAGCATCTGCTTCCGAGATTCTCCATTAAAATGCTAAAGCCTTTTTGTTCTCTTCTTTTGAATGTCAGACAAAAAAAAATTATATCATTTTTGCAAATATTTTAAAGGTATTTATTTTGGAGTTTTAGGGGAAAAAAGTGATAGAGATGTGAGGGCATTAAATCCCGAGCCACAATCCCTTACTGGCAAATTTCTTCTCCTCCTGCACTTTGCAGTTGTTCTTTCTCAGGAGCCAACTCTGTCAGTTTTCAGCATGAGCTCTTTTGAATGCTCTCTGAGGTTGGCGTCCTGTACATCCTGCACAGTCCATGTAGCATGTGTCTGTGCATGACCTAAAAAAGGATTACATTAACCTCAGTTGAGCTGCATGGTAACATGGCTGGGTGGCTTTTTACTTCCAGCACAAGCCTGCTCAGAACTAATCTTGTCCTGAGAAATCATGTACCAGAGATGAACCCTGAAACTGAGCAATTGCAGTGGCTTAAACAGGTTCTCCTCTCACCAAGCTCTCAGGAACCAGTCCCTATTCACTCTCGGAAATATATTTTCAGAACTACCTCTACGTAGAACATGAGTTTGTGTCTTGACCACGAGACTGTTCTTGAACATGTTCTGGGAGGATGATTGCATGTGCACTCAGTGAGAAGTGGCAATCTAAAGCTATCTAGTGTCAGGGCAGCTGTGAAGGAGAGCCTGGTTGTTCAAAGTCAGCCAGAGATGATGCTGGCTACATAGCATCTTTGCATGCTGTTGGCCTAGGTGCTGCTCTCCCTTGATCTCAGGTGCCTGACAGGCCTCTGAGGATAAGCCAAAGTGTCTGTCACTTAGGAAGTGTTGGTGGAAAAGAAGAGCTTTTTCTCCAGAAGGAGAGAGAGACAGAGAGACGATTAGCAGCTTCTTAAAAGATCTTCATTCCAACTGTGCATTAATATATATATCTATACATATCAAAAAAGGGAAACTTTTTCTAAATATTACATATTTTGTAATTATAATATGAGGCATTTGCCTTCTTTGTGCATTGCCCTTGGTCCTCCTTTTGTTGTCCTGTGTAATACCAGCTCCAGGAAGGAGGACAGTGTATTATAAATCACTGTGCAGAGCGAACCTGGCAGCTTCCAGAGTTTCCTTGGAAAAAGCTTTACTTAGCCAATGAAGCTTTCTTCCTGTCAGCAGTAACTTTCAGGGCCAACCCTAAACCAAAATCCATACGAAAGGACTAACAGGAATATGATATCCATTATCTGGAGTCAGGTATCTGGAAGATATACCTACAGTAGCTGGCATAAGGATAGATTTATAGAGAAAAACAATTGGTGCTAATGGTCTGATGCCTACTTCCATTCCAGGTATTATATCTATATTTTTTTAATTCTAGATTTTTTTTCTTGTCTGGTCCTGTGGTCTAAATGACTGATTGTGTCTAGAGCATGCTGTGTGAGCTCTTGAATATTTTCTTCCTGTTTAATTTTATTCAAAAGCAAACCATGCACTCCATATATGATGACAGAAGCACAGTAAATAGGGTGGCCGAGATAGCTACTTTAGAAGTATACTTCTCTTTTCAGCTAAAACATTTGTGTAGGTAAGCTATAATCAGCACATAGGAAGATAAATGTATATGAAATCTATCAAAATCAGTCTGTGCAAAAAAGCTAGTGAAGTTAAGGATAGAAAATATTGCATGGAAAAGTCTGTCTTAAACCCCCTAGCATTTACAATGTCTTAGCTTGCACTAAAGAAAGGAATCTGAAACAGTGCATTATGACTTCGTAGTGGTGAAGTTCCTCTGAGTAAATATAGACACCTAACACATAGAGAATTACATCTAAATAGTGCTTTTGAATTCTTTGGAGCTGATGGAGACAAAGCCAATAGAGAACAAATCTAGAATATGTTTCAACTCTTATGAAAATGAATGAATGCCTTAGATGTATCCCCTAGCCTTATAGTCTAATATTCGGTGAGGTGAATCCCATGCCAGATATTTAAATGCTTCTTTCTTCCTTATTTTCACAGAGGAAGATGTCATGCTCCTGTTAGCTTCTAAATCATCAAACTTAAACTTACAATGTTCAAAGAACATCTATGGACTCTATCCGTGCATACAGAAGTTTAGACTAATGTTATATATTTCTTAGAGTATTCTGTGCACGTGGCTACACAGAGCTACTTCTGCCTTGTTTTTCCTTGTTGAGAATATTTTATTTTGTGTAAGGAAATACTCAATAGTAAAACAATAGTTTTATTGTATTACAGGGAATAATTGGCATGATGCTTTAGTCAGATAGGGTGAACTGTTGTCTGGGAAGGGAAAACATTAGGTCTCATTTCAGTAAATGTAGATGCATTTCCATAAAGGTTACGTGAACATGCAGTGCTGTGCTAACACTTCTGTTTTAAAATGCAAATGCTGTTTAAAATCTAAACAGCAGATGGGAAGGTAAAAGTGCCTATGTCCCTTCATGGATTGACTTCACTGCTCCTGTTTGTTATTCGAGAATGTTTTGCTCCATTTCCCAAATCATTCTTATTTCAACACGGTTTGATGTTTGAAATGACTTTCATCCAGCTCCCGCAATAAGAAAAAGAGAGCATATAGTCAAAAGACATAAGTGTTTTTTATCTCCTAAATTCTACTTCCTTACATTATCCTCTGAAAGGGGATGATCATCACCTTCACTAGACTAAGTGAATTGTGAATGAGTGGTCTTTCACTCCAGCTTGTACAGAAAGTGCATGCCATGCACCTTTAATGTAATCTTCTCTGAATATCCAGTGCCTCTTCTTCTTTTTCCTTATCTAAATTAAAAAGAAAATATATCTCAGTTGAAGAACAGTGTTATAGACAATCTGCGTGTACCTGCAAATTTGGAATAATAGCATCTAAACTGAGGCAATTTCATATTTTCTATTCTTTTTCATTTAAGTGATTTCACCCAAATAGAGCCTTTTGACTTTTTTTTTGTATTTTTTTCTCCTAAATATCCCCCAAACTTTTTACTGGAACAGTAATAATGTTCTTCTTTATAACTGCAAAATATTAGTCCTAGCTTTCACCCAGGTGATTTCCATTGAGTGCTAGTCATATGACATAAGATTTCCAAATCCAAGTAGACTGTGTTCTCAAAGACAATAATATATATTTTGTAGGGCAGAATATGCATTTAACATTACCTATTCCTATGAGAATGAAAGACCTATCTAAAAATCCTGAAACACCAGAATAGTAACAAAAAAAAAAAAAAAAAAAAAAAAAAAAAAAAAAAAAAAAAGCAACAAGAAGGTCAGTTATATAAGCAAGGAGCTACAGGAGAGAGAAGGTATGTTACCATCTTGCTTGGCTACTTCATGTCAGGCTCTGAGGGCACCACCAGGCCAAACCGGCCCTGACGCACTTCTATAATGAAACACAGATTAATTTTCCTTGCTCATTCATGTTTTCTACTAATTGTTACATTGTAGAGTGATAAAACACGTGTGCAGTCATCCTAACTTTATAAATTACAAATTGTAAAACAGAAGCTTATACCTTTGATTTACTGCTAGAAGATCTGAAGGCACAGACTCTTGCCTGGCATCTCCTGCTGTTATTCTGGCCTGTGCTGAGGCGCAGAGGGCATTTCTGTTCTCCTGGCACTTGCTCAAATGTCATGTTTTAAGTTCATTTGCAAATTCCCTCCCTTGCTCTGACATTCTTAGCCATTAACTTTTCAAATTAGGTTGCAATACTCAGGTTGCAGTGAAGCTCCCAGCCCTAGGAGAAGGAGCTGTTCCCATTGCTTTTTGCAGCAGCTTCTGAGCTAAAGGAGTTTCCCTGGGTAAGCTATAATACACTTGCATGCCTTCCTTGAGCTCATCTCAGGAAAATACAGATCACTTCACAAAGTGGAAAATCTCTTCACAAAGTGCATCAAGTGCTGCTTGTTTCTTCTCTCCTTACTTCCCTAGAGGTTTTTTTTTTTTTTTTTTTTTTTTTTTTTGTTTTGTTTTTTTTTTAATTTGGGGTTCATTCAATGGCATTTTCTTCCTTTCTGGCAAAACACATTTTTCAGTCCTTGTCTCATTTCTTTCAAAATGGATAGATAAACCTCCATGAAATTAACATTACTACCTATTCTTTGTGAAGCATAGATATTACCATATTTGCAAGATCAGGTTTAGAACTACTTAAGCGCCATATTTTGAAAAATGATGGAATTTCAACAATTTTTAATGAGCTACTTTGACATTAAAATATTCCAGAAATGATGGGAAGTTTGGCGCATCCTGCCTTCTGTTGACTGGAAAAATTTTAATTTGGTCTGACTGAAAAAATTAAAATTGCTATTATTCTTCTGAATCCTGCAGAAGTCTGGAATAATTTACTTGCCTTAGTAAATACATTGAGTATTTCTATGCATGCAGAACCCTGTGATTTGAGTGAGGCTTAGAGGGTCAGAAACTGATGCTTATTTATTTTTACTTTTTATTTTTTTTTAATTCTTAGTTGTTTTCCTGCACTATGCCGTGCCCAACTCATTATTTTCCTTGGTATTTCAAATTCTTGAATGGTAGATATTTCTTCTCTAAACAAGGCATTTCAAAAGAGGGAAAGTTAACTACAGAATGCTTTTAATGAACTCTTGCTAGCAGAACTATGGACACTTAGTAGTTACCAAACAATAATTGGCATTCTTCCCTTTTGACTATGTCTTTGATTTTATATGAATGTGCTATTGTGAGGAATTTTGTACAATGTATACACAAATAAAGGTAGAGCTTATTTTTTTTTCTAACAGATTATCTGTACTGACTGTGAATTTTGTTGATAACACAGATCAAGGATTAGATAAAATTAAGTCACAAAGGACAGGAAACTCAACTGGGGTTGAAGATTAAACAAGTAAGGGAAAGCTGATTTTCTTTTTTTTTTTGTGCTGATCAAATTCCCAAAAGAAAAGAAGTGTATGCGTTAAGAAAGACAAACGAGTTCTGGACCAAGGTTCCACAGAAATCTTTGACGATTTAAAGATAAAACATAATCCCCAAAATCTTTAGAGCTTAATTTCACCTGTAAACATATACATAAAAAGCTACAGTCTGCTGTCCCTCCTCACCTTTTTCTCACCCAAATCTGGTATCATTCACTGTGAGTAAGGGTGGAAGAATTAGTTATTTTAGTGGTATTGGTTGTTCAAGAAAAAGTGTTCCAGAATTATCCAAGAACTACATAGAGATGTTCCCCCTTCTCATTTGTTCATGAATACCTAATAAATAAATTATTGAATTCGGATTCATTAGGACACTTAAAACATTTTAAATAATTCTTCTAACACTGCAGAGCCAAAAAACGGTCTCATAACCTTACAGGAAGAGACATGTGAACATGCTTAAAATAGTTCATTTGCTAGAAAGAAATCATAAAATTTGATCAGGGAGAATTTCAGGACTATAAGCATCAAGCAAATAGCAAAAGAGCCAGATGGTCTCTCTGAAGGAATCCTACTTGTTCTCCCTGCAGAGGGAGGACCAAAGATACATATGACATCTTTCATGGTTCAGGTTGTCTTTCAGAGCTGGAGATCAAAAGCAACCCTAGTTGGGCATCCTCTGTTAAAGAAAAGAAGTGCCCAGTGCTAGGGACTGAACCAGTCTCAGTGATGCTAAGCACCTGTCCTTCAATGAGTGTGACAGTGCGTCTTTTTTTCCATTTGATATCTTAGGAAAGCATAATTAAATGCAGCCTGAAAGGATGCCAATAATTGATTTGAGGCATGGTTAGGTAAGCTGCCTATTTTTAGTCTTTTTTGGGGGTGTGTGTAACAAATCAATGATACTTTGGCTATCTTTAAAGCTACTAAGAAAAAATGTGTAAGCTATATTATATATAGATAGATCGCCAGTCTGCCTGCAGATTTAGACATTGTCTTGCTGCTGTTTTAGTCTCATATTAGAAATGCTGAAATCTGGCAGCTGATATCTATGCTGATATCTAGGTAAAGGGGACATACCTCATCATGGAAAATCACAGTGAGAGGATATAAATGGCACAAACATTTATAAATTTGGTAAAGGCCAAAGTTGTAGTGTCATAATCAACCTTGGTTATGATTCAGGGTATCTTATCTTCACAGTGTTAGAGATTAGGAACAAATTTTACTGGCAAACTAAACCATCATGTTTTGCTTTTAAGACTTATGCCTTCTTCTTTGGTGAGATTATTGATTTTTGTCACTTATGGGTATAAAAATGCAAATACTTGTGCTTAATATACTATTGTCTTTTGATTACAAGGGACATGTAGTTTCTCAAATAACTGAACAAATTTTATGCAACAGAATGACTTTGTTGTTGATCAGGACTGAAGATGTCTACTCTTAAGTGTGGTACTCTGAAATATTAATGGAAAAATCTTGCTCAATCAGAGAAGAATAAAGAAATATTTCAGGAGCATCTTACTTTGTTTTCATCCTCTCTAATAGGTTTCTCCAACAGAATACATTTTAACAGAAGGATGAGGCTGTTTCCATAGCTGGCTGAATACAGGAACAAAACAAATCATCTCATTGTTATTTTTCACTCGGAGTTGAGATGATGATGAGTGCTGAATAGGAATTTTGCATGAGTCTAAGCCGAATGGCCTGCTGAAAGCCTGGCATATCAAGCAGTGTCAGGTTGTGAGTGGCAGCAGTAGCCATCTGTTCTCTGCTTTCTTTCTTTACTTATCAAAACATGAAGACTTTAGATCTTTTTTAGAATTGTTTAATGAATATTAGGTTCAAAATATTAAAATAAAGGAAAAATTATTTTTTTCCCAGAGCTAAAAATTTCTATGTTAATTGGTCACATCTGGGAATGCCATTCAGGCAGAAATATCTCTGAAAACACTCGTTTGCCTGCTGGTCACATTTGAGAATGTCTCTAAACAGGCAAAAATCTTTTTGGAGTTATTATGTTTTTGATACTTAGTATCTCTTAATACATATATTTTTGCATACTATTTGCCTTTCTATTTTTGAGTTAATATACATAATAACCCACTTTGACACTACATGCAAAATGATCCTTGGCAAGATTATGTGATCAGCAGTTATAATTTTTCCGGACCAGTAAGACTAATGATGCTTTGTGTTCTTTAGGCTGCTCTGTTTTTTTCATATTTTTGTTTAGGCCACCAGAAGGTGACAGAATCATAGAATCATAGATATGTTTAATGTCACTGTTATTTTTACAACACTACTGTTATTCTCTCCCCTCACGCATTCATAACTTTACCTTCTGTACGGCAGAGATACCTGAGCTAGCTCTGAGTGAGAATCTCCTCTACCATCTCTGGAGACTGCTGGTTATTGGTGATATTGAATGACTCACATTTTCCTTTAAATACCTGCACACCATGAATATTGAAGCCAGGTTCTCATTAGACTGTACTTGCTGTGGAAAGCCTGGTGACAAAGAAGGAAAAGATGAATATGACAGATGAGAGAGGAAAGCAGACCTTTGAAGTATTCATACTGGTCCTTGCTTCAGCCTGGTGAATATACAGTACCAACAGCTTGCATGCTAACTGTGAAAGCAGTCTTGGGCATGGCAATTACTTTGCCTAAAATGTCTGATTTTGTTGCTGATCTACTAACAACAACAAAGAGTAAGGTCTAACCTTGTGTGGTACCTGAAACACCTCATTCAGACACAGGATAAATGTTAAAGTGTCAGGAATGGAGATTATAGGGCATTGTAATACAAACAAATATTTCTTCAGAAGGCCAGTATGCCCTGAAGTCAGATACAGAGAACAGATTTTGATTTATCTCTTTGTGATAATGATATGGAAAAGATGACTGATCTTTTGTGTCCATGGTACTGACAAAGGCATATGGTTTAAAATTTTATCCTTTTTTTTTTTTTTTTTAATAGAAACACCACAGCATTCTTTATTTCAGGCATTTCCATTATCTGAGGTCACTAGAACACTTTCTTACTGTCTTTTCTTACTGTTTCACATACAAGTCTCCTCGGATGAAAGTTCTACATATCCTCTAACTCTATTACTTGGAAAACACACCTGATCATAGTAAAATAAATATTAACTTTTGTTCCTGGTAAAAATCCTTTTCTCTTGTGTGCAGTAAGAACTCTCTTGAGAATCATGTCGATTTTTGGAAGGATTGTAGTATTTGATAGAACGAGTAGCAGAAGTATATTTACTATTTACCCTGTAGTCTCATGAGAGCATGACATATATATTTGGGGTCATTGAAATTTTTGTAAATATCAGTCCAGGAACTTTAACAATACTAATATAAGACATAAACTCTGATGGCTCTTGGATTCCCCTGGTTGCCTTCTAGGAGCTGTTGAAATAATGAAATTAACTTATATAGGTGTTCCCTCTTACACATGTTTGTATACCTGTGCTTTTAGTTCAAAGTGAAATGGAGTGAAGAGAGCTGCAGGATGACTGGGTAAGAGGGCTGAGAGTGCAAAAATGCAGATAAAAAGTACATAAACATGAGTTTTCAAGCTCTGTTGCAAACCAGAATCCTCCAAAAAGAAAACTAGGGGCTTCAGGAAAAAAAAAAAAAGTAGAACTTTATGGCAAACAAACTCTTTATAACACCAGGGAAGAAATATTTATTAGAAATAAACATTGTTACAATGTGTAACAGTTATAAATTTGTTCTGATACTTGTTTCGGGAAGATCTGAGGAAAAGCTGTAAGCATAGCTGTGACCCTTTTTTCTAGGCTCCTCTGAGTTCAGTTCTGTTGCCTTTTCTTATGATAGATAAACTCCATTTACAAATTGGAGTAGCATTCTTGTACTGTGCAAAACTAGCTACACTTAAATAACTTTGTCTGAGAAGGCTGAGTTTTACAAACTGTATCTGAAACTGTGTTTCCTCTTTCTCAATTCTTTCCTTCAGACAGGCAGGTCTTTATGATCAGATACACCTGTCAGCATTCCTGATAGTTTCTGGCTGGACTGGTGTAGTAATGAAGATAATGGCATCGAGACAGTGGCTATCGTTCCCTTACTTATGAAGAGTAGATAGAGTTTACATACACATATTTAAAACCCATTGATGAAGATAAACAAAATATGAAGGTACAAGGAGACTAAAGGGAAGTAAAAAATGAAGAAGAAGCTAGCAGAATTCTTAAGATGTAGCTCTCAGCCTTAAATGTGTAACGTATATTCCCCTTAGAAAGAGAAATAAAGTGAGCTTTTCACACAGCTGAGTGGTGTCAAACTCTGGAATTACAACGTAGTATATATTTTTTTGTATGTAAGAGCATGTTCCTCAAATTGGACAACATGAATTCTCAAGAAGTTGTGCTTTTGCTGAAGCAGTGTTGGTGGCATAATTAGATTTCTGTGTTTCCATCTCCTTGGAAGCAGAAGTGGAACACATAGACCCACTTTATGCTACAGGCATGGAGAAGTTAAGGGAAAGACATAACTTGACCCAGGTCACTAAAGCAAGTGAGTAGAGGAGAAAGGAACATGATCTTTTTTTCCTCTTGCTCCGGTAGACTTTCTTCCACACTGATGGAACAGTACTGTGGGTCTACTTTTTTCTTTGCTTTTCTCTTTGACCTGCATTAATTGCTAGAGATTGGTGCATATAGAAAGATGCCAACACAATTATCTTTATTACTATGCCAGTCCAATCTAAGTCTAAATTGGGTAGGATTAAATCCCAAGATTTTTTCTGCCTTTTTTTTTTCCATTATTATCCAATATAACAGAGTTTTTTTTGTGGAGCATATTTTGTAACTACTTCAATGGAAAGTGATAATAACACAGATTTGTCAGCAGGATCTAAAGCAAAAGAATTCTTGCTGATCTCAGCTATGAACAGCAATTAAACCAACTGATGATAAGTACAAGAATCTGGAATTATGCCAGCACCACAAGCGAGAAGCAGCTTCCATGCTGAAATGAGAACAAAAGCAATACTTGCAGATGTTATTGGTCATAGAAGGGGCCACTAGCTTTTCAGAACAGCACTTATACTAAGAAGACAGTAACAGAGCCACTAAGAAGACAGGGACACATTCTCAATCTTCGTACTTTGTATATGACCTGCAATACACAATTGATTCTGAGACTAGTAGTTTAACTCAACTTTCTGTATTAAAATAAAACCTACTATTACTACCAGGAAAGACATTCTAAAAAAAAAAACAAAACAGAATAAAAACAACTAAATGAAAGATTTATGCAATTCTTGCCAAGACTAGAGAAAGGTATGTAAATAAAATTCCCAATAAAAAATTTCCTTTCAGCTTTCTTACCCACTGCATTGGCATTGGAAAGAAGAAACTCGCCAAGAAGTCAAATGCAAAACTCCATATATTTTCACTGTTTTCAAAACTAGGGTTTCTATTAGTATCCTGACTTTGAAATAAACAGTGCTTCATTGTGTCTTAAATTTGGAAGTCTGGTAATGGGGTGCCATGATACAGCCTGTACAACTTGACCTTTGTGGATGCACTGATCACCCAACATCACAGAAGGGCTGAGTGTATCATAGTCAGTCGTTCAGCAGTTCTGGCACAGCCGTGGATCCTGAGTACCACAGAGGGATGAAATACTGCTCTGATGTGTGTTGTCACTGCCTGCTACTCAGAACAAATAAATCAGGTAGTACAGAGTATTTACGCAACCCACAACTTCACTATCATGGAAATGGGTTTATGCACTTGCTGGTCAAGGATACTAGCTATTTCTTCGGTCGGTGCTAGCTATGAGAAGTGGAAAAGGAAGAGAGCCCTCTTCATTTACCATAAAGCTTTAATTTCTCCAAGCAAACAAGAATAAAACAGCCTGTCACATAATTAGACTCTTATGTGATTAGGAAGGAGAATCTGGAGAGAATAGCAGGAGTCTTATTTAGAGGTGAAATGGGAGAAGGAAGGAGCTTCTATTCATCTTCCATTCAGGATCAATTAAGCATATTTTGATCTCTTGAAAGGTGTTTTGTGAAGCTGTCCTACATTTCTGTGACTTCAGATAAAATGTCTGCCAAACACTATCGCTAAAATAGCTGAAGAGAAAGTAATGAGCAGCACAGCAAGGTTCTCCTTGGGAATCGCTCCTGTGGTGGTTATTTTAGGGTAGTCTCACTTACAGACTATGTCTGCACTGCTGAGCTGCATACACTACAGTACCTCTCCTGTGCTATAAGACTGGCCATTCTGTTGAGATAAAAGCTCAGCTGGGTACAGTATTACAGTTGGAGTGAAAAACAGTTGACTAACTGGAGTAATAAAATTTAGTCCTAGAAAAGAGTCCAGATAAAGAGTGTTAGCAGAAAACAGCCAGTGGTTTCATTCAGTATCTGACTGAATCATTTAACTTCAACTAGAAATGGTGTAAAAAACAGTTGAAAAGAGTTGAAAAAGGATAAATGATTTAATCAGGAGAACTGTGCTTTCATAATTGATTGCAATCCTTCTTATAGCTAACGTAGCTCGACTTGTGATATCCAAAGTCTGTTAAAATACTGAGTAATGTTGCATAAGATGTGTTCAGGCAGAAACAGCTAAAACAGCTGAGCTCCAGCACTCATGCTCATAAGCCTTTTCTCTGTTGTTTCCCATAAACACACTCTGCTAAATTGAGTGTTTTTTCTTGGATCAGAAATAATTAATATCAGAGGCACAGCCACTCCAACCTAGTTTTAAAATAGCTTGTAGACCAATTATGCTGCGTCTACATGGCAGGGAATTTGGGCATATGAGTATGAAAGAAATCGTGGCACCTTACCTATCCAGCTGACCAGGGAGCTAGATGCTTGGAGAATGCATACAAGTTGAAGCTGTTTCTCAGTTCATACATAACCTCAATCTCATTTTGTCCCTTATCTTTGCTCCTGCATGAGCTATGGTCCTTTCTGTTTGCCACTGTGGAGCATCTTTTGCAACAACAGTCTGCAACGTCTCCCATTGTGCTGTGACTCAGAAAAGTATTTTCTTCCTAGCTCATTCCCTCCTACAGGCCACTGTCTCCATTTCTGTACTCTAAAGAGATAGAGTTTTCCTGCTGTTATTTTGATGAATAACCACAGTTTCTATTGTTTAGTTTTTTTTTTTTTTCTGAAGGTCAAGGAGGTCAAAGGGAATGTCTTTCATTAGTGGTTAAATAGCTTGCCACTGAAGAAATTAAACAAGGTTCCCAGAAAGATACCTAGTTAGGGCAAAATATCTTGTTATAGTTTATGTTCCAAATTATAAGTTATAATGATGTGAAATGAAATCATTTAATGGGATGTTATGGAGCTGCTCTATACGAAGTCAAACTATTCTCAAAAAGGGTAAATCCAGGTAGACTTTTAATGACAGCAAGGATTCTCATTCCCTCAGTACACTCTCTGGATAAATGTTTTTCCTTTTCAGAAAAGCTGACAAATACGTTAATTTAGTTTCTATTTAACATTTCAAGTAATTATTATATATCAAGTAACATATGAGTTATAAGAAAACTATGTCCTTATTCTCACTGTGAATAAACTTCCACTTATAAAGCACAAAAATACTTCAAAAATAATTATTAATACTAAAAATGCTCAGTTCCCAGCAAGAATGCACCCTACTTTTCATGCAAAAAAAAAAAAAAAAAGTTTTTTTTTTTTAGTTAATATTTTATGTTCTTTAAAATCATTGACAATGTAAGGCTTGAAATATCGTGCAATAAAGAGAGGGAGAAAAATATCGGCTGGGTTTTGGTAGTGTTTGGTTTAATATTTCCTTTTACTAGCATGTGCTGCATGTCTTCCTTATTCTGCTGAAGGCAGAACCTTGCCGTGGGGTAAAATACAACAGGATCATTTTGCAAACTGAGGCCTAAAATTAATCAGTTATGCAAATAATTTTCAAAAGCATGTTTCTGCCAGCAAAATACCATTTAGCATAAAACTCTTCGAAGGAATGAGCCCAATCTTCTTGATTTTCCCCATGTCTAAATATAGTTATTGGTTTTTACCTGGGTAGCAGCTACCCCAACTGTGTTATCATCAGGGTGTAAAGCTATTAATAGCTCTTCTGTGCTTTTTTCTTTCTTGCACATACCTATACCAATCACCTGCTGAGTTAGAGCTGGGCACATGTAGTTGGGGTCTCAGCTATTTGTGTGGCATTTTCAGGTATTCTGTACCACACAGTAAGATGAGATTGTATATTTCTTTCTCAAGATAGTGCCCTAGATCTTGGAAGCAAATATTATGCTCCCAAATGACTCCTGCACTTGGATGTTTTGCAGTCCTTTAGAGTACGCCCTACTCTTCCCATCTTACTCACAGCCAGATGACATCAAGTGAGGCCAAGTAATTTCTTTTTGCAAAGGTAATGCATGTATGTCTGGTGCCTTTCCTGCCTGTTTTTTTTTTTTTTTCTCAGTGTTTTCTCCTTGGTCACCTGCAGACCTTTTATTTCTTGGAGCAGCTGTCAGTCAGAATGTTCTTCAGTTCCTCGCAGGGTCATGGCAAATATTGCACACATGTGACCAACCTCTAGGCTATTCTAGGACAAAGAAGATTCAGAGGATTCAAGAAGTTAAAAGAAGCTTCAGATACTTGATGTGATTAAATTTTATTTTAGCAAATTATTTAGAATCATGGAGTCCTCATCCTCACCTATCGAGAATGACAGAGAAAAAATATCAGCAAGAACTGGTTAATCACTGCAGTTCTCAAATTTCCAGAGAGACTTTTTAAAAGACTTTGTTATGATAATTCAGTCTTCCTGTACGATGAAGAAGTGACGGTTCTTCAGGAGGATTAATATTCATTTTTAAGACTCAAGACAAGAACCATGTAATGGCACATGTCAATCAGAAAGCTGAAGGAATACTTAATTATTCATAAAGAATTTACTATCTTTTGTGGAAGAAAGGAATGGAAAGGGTTTATGTCAAACAGTATAATTTTTAAGTAGCTTTGTAGGTATCTTTTTATTACAGAATGAAACAATCAAAGCAGGGATGTTGACAATCAAAATGTTGAGTCGCATGAAGTTAAAAGACAGGCAGGTTAATCTAAAATACATAGAGATCTTGCTTTAAGTGAACAATTGACTACTGGAAAAAGCTCAACTTTTATGAATTAAAAAGGAAGTGATGACTTCATAGAGAGAGGTATGTTTCTAGAAACTTTCAAGTATGTTTTATTTTGGGGGTTGGCTGAAAAGTTACATCTGTATGAAAATGTTAGTTACAAAGTTTGCAGTGTAAAAAGTCATAAGTTACTTTCTGATTGTTCAACTTCTCAGAAAATATTTTTATTAGAAAAAAAATTACATTCTTAAGCTGTTAAAGAAACAAATGTTTTCAGAAGGATTTGAAAAAAAAAAGGTTCATTTAATTTTTGTCCATTATGAATGACAACAAAATAAACAATCATCAATTTTTTGATAGGACAGACATCACTCAGAGCAATGCTAACATTTCATCAACAATTATTTTGGCCAGCTTGGGACTGTAGGATCTATTATATCACAGTTCAGGCCCTAGGGCCCCAATTTGCTTGATGTTTGTAAGAAATTGCCTGTGGCAGGCATTAAATTAGACAAAATGCATTGAGTTTAGGCATGTAGTCAAGCACTTCGCTTTTGAAAGATCACAGGCATTATTCACACTGGTAATAATAATTGATAAAGTATTGATTAAAGCATCTAAAAGAGTTAGTAAATAATTTATATTTTGTAGTACTCTCTTGCCAAGAAAAGCATAATTAGAGTTTCCTCTTAGGCTTAGCTACAAGCGTTACAGGAAAGTGAAAATCACTAAGCCTCTAGACGTCCCTAATAGCTGGCACCAGCCTGTTTTCTCCATTCCCAACCTATGTGTATGTCCTACCTTCATGGCACAGGACATGAAGTAGGTAATACAGGGAACAGGTGTCTCCAAGGAGACTGCTGTGTAATGGATGGCGCAGGAGGATGGACTGAAGCTAGGCTTTAGCCACAGGTATGCAATATGGGGATCAAAAGTGAAAGGATGGGTACATGTTGAAGCATGGTGACAGAGGTGGTGACCAGCTGAGGTTCAGCACCTGTCTCTGGGGTCCCAGACCTGCAGTTGTGTCTCTCTACCAAAGATAGATTTTTCTCCTTCCCTACTAGCCATACCACCAGTTTTACCTGCTCACCTTCCCCCAAGTGTGAGAATGAGATACACATCTGCCTGCTCAGTTTTGTCAGCCTAGAAAAACGAGGCACCAGCATCACTGTTCTTTGAAGACGGGCAGCTGTTCTAGATCTCCAGAATCTAATACTGCTTATTGCAAGAAGCATGAGAGCAGCTACAGCAGTAAGTTAGTGGCTGGACAGGACTCTGTCTTAAAACTGGTGTGACTTGACCTCGACACACCTCTGTTTGGGCTGCTATTACCATCCCTGCTAGTTAAATGAAAGCTAATGGGGTATTTCTTCATCAGGTTGTAGGCAATGCAGTTTTGCAAATATGGTACAAAAAAAGCCTTGGGAAACTGATTCTAGACTGTCATATTGAATTTCTGAGCAGGCTGAATCTGAAGTGCACCTTGCATACACTGTGTGTGCCATGTCCATGCCTTTGCCACCTGCAGACTGAGGTCAGCAGCTGGGGACCCAAATGTGATGGCCCATCTGATAAGGCCCATAGGAAAGGAAATAGAACAGAAATTGTTATAGACTGGTTCAGTAAAAGCCAATGACCAGAAACTGAGTTCATACCAAATTAATTTACTGTGCTAGGCCAGTTTGGAGAGAAGGATTCTGGCTTGCAGCTGAAAACTTAAATAGCTTTTTATATTGCCTTATTGATTTATAAAGCCAAACAACATATGGAACCTGAATGTATAGCTGAATTAGTATTTTCCAGAACTATCAGCAAAATGCAGAAAAATGGCTTATGGTTGGATGAAATAACACACATAAGGGGACGGTATAATTTATTTAACTTTCTTCTATAAAAAGAAAAAAAAGGTGAATCAATTTTTAAAGCAAGGTTGTGGTTGTGGGATGTGCATAATGTGAGTGGTAAAAAATGCTTAGATTATCTTTTCTTACATATCTCTTAATTTACTTAATGTCATTGAATACACTATGGACTTCACAAAGACTAGACCTTAGTGACTAGACTTTTCATTAAACCACAGAAGAGAGCAACTTTAAATAAAATTGATGATTCAGTGAGATTGCACATTTATTTAAGACCAAAATTAAGAATATACTTGCCCCACAGAAAATTTAAAATTGATTACCTGCCAAAGAAACCTAAAAATGCATTATAGGAGTACAAAACACAATAAAACATTTAGAGATCTGCTCATCTGAGATCTTTTTTTTTTTTCTGTTCTGTCATTTTAACACTAAGAAAACTGCATTTTACTTTTAATTGTCTAATTGTCATTAGCACAGATATCAAGAAAAGGTTCTTCACCAGAGGGCAGTCAAGTACTGGAAGATCCTCCCCAGGGAAGAGGTCACGGCACTGAGATTTTCAGAGTTCAAGAAGAGTGTGGACAAAGCTCTCAGGCATAGGGTTTGATGTTTGATTTTGCGTGGTTCTGTGTGGAGCTAAGAGCCAGACTTGATGATCGTATAGCTCCCCTCCAACTCAGGATATTCTATGATTCTATAATTTGAAAGTTTGAATTGATTGTTTTTGATGGAGATAATTCTATTTAGTTTTGATGTTATTATTTTAGTCACCTGTCCATGTGGCTTGTCCTTCTCATTCTAGCACAGAAATAAAAGAATTTAACTGATCTTTTCATTTTAGGTTTATAGTTCAGTAAAAGTGTCTCACAACTTACATGAAATGCCATGATGAAACAGCATACTTTAAAATGCTGTTGTGATGACTCATGAGCCATTTTAACTTGTTCTGTAATCACCTGATACATTCTCCTTCATGCTTAAATTCTGTTCTTGAATGTGACCAAGATTCATTTTATCAAAGCACCCTAAAATCTGCCTTGTATTAAGCCTATGGCACTGCACACTAGTTTTTCATTGCATGTGGCACCACAGGCACCTGACTTCATCCTGGCCACCAGACTGGGAAGAAGACCAGTCTTTCTACACTCAACACTATGTGATGAAGGCCAGTCCCTTTAATATTCTGCCAATCTAAAATGTTTCAGCAGGCATTTTTGCCCACAGAAAATGTTGCTATCCTTTCATGGAGCAAAGGGATGAATAATAAATCTTTTATTCCTGTAGGAGGGGATGGGTATGACTGTAATAGCAGTAGGGCCAACTTTGCAATGGAGTTACCTATCTCATAGCTCCCATCGTTCCCAGAACTACTAAAGACCAAACTGGACAAAATTTAGTACCCTAACTCTTGTTTAGACAATATGAACTTGCTCTTGGTCTTGAATTGAGGTTTGTTGTCACAGTACTGTGTCTAAATTCTCAATAAGAGGGCAGACAGGAGAGCTTTCTTCTGCCTGCAATAAGTCTTTTAGTGGAGCCTGAACTCATCAGTGGAGATGGATTTCCTTTTAATTCAGTGTATATTTTCAACATCTGAAGTAATCAATGTCATTTGCCTTCTGTGAAGACATAAGCGTCAAATGTCAAAGTAGTTGTGATAAACAGTGACTAGAATCTGGCTAGTGCAGTAGGTAGTGTCATGCTGGGCAACTTGTTCTACCTAGAAAATTATGCCTTTTTATTTTCTCCACCTCAGCTTACCCTTGCATGTACAAATTTGACTAAACGTAATACTTAAGCAGCTTAAAGTGCTATGTTGAACTCTATCTATTAAGAGTATGAGAAAACAATGCAAAGAATGATTTAAATATTTCAAATTACATGTGCAAGGGGAATTTAAAGTTCATTGATTCTATCAGTATTAAGAAAACCTGCTTTTTGTAAGCAGGTTGAAGGCACTTGTGACATAAGTGACAGACACCAGATGGCTCCACCTCATTAGAAATCAGACTTTCCTGGAGTTTGAGCAAGAGGAGATAAAGTGGTTCAGGGGTGAGAGACTGGGATCAAACCGCACGTTGAAAGTAGGGTGAAAAGGGTTTGTAAAACTGATTTAGTAAGTTTGCTCTTTATTTAATATACTTACAATTATAGCTGGGAGGGGATGAAAAAACGGAAGAGTTGAAATTAAGCAGAGAATGCAATTTGATGTCTGAAGAGGGTAAGAAACTCAGCGAGAGAGTTGTTTAAGAGACGGATTGGACCTGCTTGACCTATTTATCTTCCTTGACAGATACAAGTCTCCTAGATTTAATATTTTTTTATTATTATTATTAATTTAGCCTTTATAGATCTGGACACTTTTTCTGAATGTAAATGATTGTTATGAAATCCTATTGATTTCCAAGAAAAACAATACAGAATATGAAAAACAGTAGAAGATAAATTATTAATTTGATGATGTAAAAAAGTCAGCTTTTTTATAACTTTTGATGTTAGTGACTAAACAAAACATTTGGCTGTGTACATTCCATCTAGTTTTAGCTATTGCTGCTTCCTCTTCTCTTAGTTTAAGTGAAGGATAGAAGGAAAGCCACTGCATCACATTTTATCACTGTGATATATCCAGTGGTTTTGTAACAGACAGGTACTGAAACATGTAAGAATGTTGATAAAGGGGCTTGCCACTGTGAATAAAAGGAATGAACAGTATGGAAACACTGTATCTACAAATATTAGGCTGCTTCTTGGCTGAATTACTAAGTAATGAAAAATATGTATAGAAGAAAAAATTAACTGCAAATTGAGTGTATTTCACAAGCAGAGAACTTCTATATGATGATACTTTAACAACTAAAGACCCGCATAGGAATTACACTTTTTTTTTTCCTTTTTTTTTTCTGAAGAGTATGCTTTATTAAAAATTTCCTAGGGCACAACTTAGTCAAAGCTGAGTAATTAGATAGTTCTTCAGAGAGACATGTTGCATAGAAAAACTCCCCACCTCTAAGCAGTGAGATAGACCTGAGCTGAAGGAAAAATAACTAGAGAAGTCAACTGGAACATTACATTGTGTTATTTTGTATTCACTTAAATGAATCTGCTGGCATTCCTCCTAAATACCCCTGCTCACCAGCACCCTGGGAGACTACTTTCAAACCTGCACTCCCTGTCCTGAGGACAGTGGCTGGGATCTGGAAATAAGTGCCCTGACCTCACAGCTGAACTGCACTGAATTTGTTCCACTGCAAGTCCTCCGTACTCAGAGGAAATGCAAAAATCAAAATGATTGTTGCAGAAAAAATGACTGCCTACAACAGTTATCATACATATGTATCCAAATTACTTGCTTTTTGATTTTAGTATTTAGTTTTATTTTTATCTTGTGCATTTGGAAAAATAATAAGCTAGAATGAAAGCCTGTTGGGTTCAAAGGTATATTTAATGGTAAATTTTATGTAGTTGAGTGGACTCTAATAGGTGCAAAACAATTACATGTAATATGTGTAATAAATAACAAATTTGGGCTATTTTGATAATGTCTGTCACTTTCTTTGGACCACTCTGATGAGATATCTGCCACCACTGGTACACTCAGTCACTAAGGCAGAATAATCCACAAAATAGACTTAAAGATGTGGTAACTGTTCATTCAATTCTAAAGGGACAAATATTCCTGATCATCAAGATTGCTTAATATTTTATTTATATTTTACTTATATGTTACAGAATGGCTTGTCCAGCTTGAAAAGAACCTCATATATTTGTTGCTGTGATAGGCAGAAAAATGTTTAGATCTGCCCCTTTGGGGCTCCCTTTCATGTGAATATCTACAGTATCTATCCACATCCCTTTTTGTCTGGATGAGAGATCTGTCCTTTTCTTTCTCTCTCTCTCTCTTGGAAACTTGTCATATATTTAAAGTAAGGTAATTAAATATTTTTGCTTAAAAACCTAACATTGTATGTGAAGGTAAAGCTCTACTGCAGACTACTTGGAATTATCACAGCTTTCAATTAATTCCTCTTTGCTTTTGCATGCAAGTTTTAGTGAGCAGGCAAGTATATTTATATTCAGTATTACTGTTGTCTGAAGCAGAAATAATAAATAGATTATCATAAGTTTAACAGTCATGTTACAAGAGAAGATCTCCCAAGCAACCTATTTGCATATGAAACTTTCTGAGTTTAAGGGAATCATAGAATCATAGAATTTTTTGAGTTGGAAGAGACCCTTAAAAAGCCATCTGGTCCAACTCCCCTGCAATGAACAGGTCCACTTACAGCTAAATCAGGTTGCTCAGAGTCCTATCCAGCCTGACCTTGAATGTCACATGTGGCTGGGCATCCACCACCCCTAAACTTTCTGCTGCTAATTTCCAATCTGTCATAGATGCATCTCTTACTTGTTTAAGTAGACTTGAAACATTCTTCGGAAATCTCCTGTAATCTCTGGGGGGATTCTTACTGACCTTGGTGAACTCTGCATTTAGTAGTAGCAATTTGAACTTCCAATTCTTACATTTGTCAAAAATTTTATAATATAGTTTTATGAAGACTGCCAACTGACCATGTTGTTTTATATATTCTATAATTTGGTAGTCAGCATGCAAACTGTGGACTTTTAAATTTCCTAGTGCCAAAAGTAAATCTGAAAAGATGGCTAAAAAATATTCAAACAATCAGAAAGCTCCAAATTAATATAAATTACACACCACAGAATAGTGTGTGAATAAGCAGATGCTGTAGAGGGTAGTTCCACTGGACTGCTTATTAAAGAATAAATAATGGCATCTAAAAGCAGTGCAGCTCAATGACACAGGTCATTGACTTGGACTTCTCTGCTGGGAATGATTAAAGTGGCATTTAGCTCTACTGGTTGACTCGCTAGGGTGCTGAAAAACATCACATCAATACAAATCTGCTTAGCTGCTCAGAGGAAGAATGATGTCATGGAAACATAAGTTCTCTCTGAAGTTTTCATAAATGACTTGGATAAAGGACTTTAAGGTATACTAAGTAAGTTTGTGGATGATGCTAAATTGGAGGAGTTTTTGACTCCCTTGAAGGCAGAGAGACCTTGCAGAGAGATCTTGACAAATTGGAGTGTTGGGAAGTCACCAACCACAGGAAGTTTAATCACAGCAGAGTGCTGGATTCTGCACTTAGGACAGAGCAACCCTGAATATAAGTACAGAGTGTGGGACAAAAGGCTGAGGAGAAGCCCCATGTAAAGGGGCCTGGGGATTCTGTTTGAGGGCAAGTTGAATCTGAGTCCACAGTGTGCCCTGGCAATCAAAATGGCCCACCATGTCCTGGGGTGCATCAGGCCCAGCACTGCCAGCTGAGCAAGGGAAGGAATTGTCCTGCTCTGCTCTGAGCTGTGCAGCCTCACATCAAGCACTGTATGCAGTTTGGGAGCCACAATATAAAAAGGACATAAAGCTGTTGGAGATCATCCAAAGGAAGGCTACAAATATGGTGAAGGGTCTGGAGGGAAAAACATTTGAGAAGAAGCTGAGGTCCCTCAGCCTGTTCAGCCCAGAGCAGAGGAGCTGAGGGGAGGCCTCATGGCAGCCTACAGCTCCACACAGGAAGTGGAGGGGCAGTGCTGAATTCTGCTCTCTGGACCAGACAGCAACAGGACTCAAGGGAACAGCATGGATCTACATCAGAGGAGGGTCAGGTTGAATGCTAGGGAAAGAGTCTTCACCAGAGGGCAGTGGCATGACTCTAAGCTGCTGGAGTTCCAGGAGCATTTGGATAACGCTCTCGGATGTAGGGTTTGATTTTGAGTGGTCCTGTGTGGAGACAGAAGTTGGGCTCCATGATCCTTGTGGGTCCTTTCCAACTCAGGATATTCTGTGATTCTAAATTACTGACTCCTAACTTGAGGAGTAACAGAAATATTTTGGATTTTGGAAAAAATGAATGTCACAAAGGAAGAAAAAAAATAAGCTAGCTAATAAGCCCACTTCCAGGTAATGTTGCATTCAGATACTTTCCCTTGCCAGTGGGTCAAGGCACTAGACTCTTGTGCATGGCTGAGAAAGCAAAACTGCTGTTATTAAAAGTAACAATGTTCAAAAAGCCAGCTATAAGAATGGAATATGAGAGATAATATAGAACATGCTGGAGATGTCTATAGATATTTCAAGTGTGGCAGGAAATGTTGTCAGGACTTGTTTTGTCACTGGATGCATAAGCAGTGTATACTATATTTAATTGAAATTTGTGTCTGTCTCAGCAGGAAAAAGTACAGTGTAATTATAATTAATTCTGAATGGGCTGTATCTCTTCAGGCAAGGGCAAAATCTGAGACATCACTTGGCTGCTTTATGATATCATTTCCTGTAACAAGTTTCAGTGGGACTGGGAACTAAATTAAAGGCAAGGTTGATGCACAGGCAGGTTTTATATTAAGAAATACAATACTCCATTTGCATGTTACTGGAAGAAAGTTCCATAAAGATTTCCCTTTTAAGAAATTTAATTATTTTATTTTTCTGTTATTCCAATGGAGAGAAGGGTGGGGATGGGGAAGAGGAAAGAATTATTTTCTTACTTGAAGATATGATTAAGTATACTACTTGCTTCTTTGTTATAGAACTGTATTTTCACAGAAGCGTAGAATGAAATACCATAGATCATAAAAGCCACATACATGTGTACCGGTGAAACTCAAATGTTCTTAAGAAATTTGTCACAAATTCTATTACTATGTGGACTGACTCTCGGGCCACATAAAATTTGCTAAAGGTAGATTTTTACAGAAGAGATCCAAGAGTTATCTTATCCCTTTTCTGTGAGATGCAGTGGTGTTGCTTCAAAGATAAATGGAAAAAAAATGATGCGTACGTTAAAGATAAAAAACAACAAATTATTTCTTTTGGTATTACAGCACAATATTTTTTCCAAGTAGTATGTATTACTTTTGCAATTACAGCAGTAATACTGAGCAATAATAGCACACAGCTTTTAAGTAAACACGCAAGCCATGGTAATTGTTGAATATAAGGAGACAAGCAATAAGCATGAGGTAAAATGAGAATATTGGGTATTTATATGGTAAGCTATGGGGTAGGAATTAAAGTTTCTTGTACATAAGGATCTCTGCTGTCATTGCAGCTCAAGCTGTGAGAATGCAAAATTCTTCTGCACTTAAGCAATATCAGTTTAGAGAGAAACTTCAAGAGCATGAGATACTATTTTAGGTATTTTGAAGGAGGATGAGATAGGAAAAAAGGTGTCTACAGAGGAGTCCTGTCTATGTACAGGGCTATATAGTACTAATAAAAGCTTAGCAGTGCGGAGATCTTCCGATGAATCATTGTAGTGCAGAATTTTATTCTGAAAATGAAAAAGCAGTGATCTTGCTGCCTTTGTGGTATAGAAGATATTTCATAAGGAAGCTCTGAAACCCTTTAAAAATGTTTATAATCTGGACTTCACTAAGTGATCTGGACAGTCATGTTAAAAGCGGTGAGAAAAATAGATCTTCCATATAGCTGAGTTATATTAAAGAAATATTTTTATTGTGGAATATTACTTTCATTTTGAAAAATCTCTTTATTAGTGTGACAACTTTTGTAGAAACGGTAATAACTGCGTACAAAATGTAATTGCCTTCTAGTCTTGGAGCCTGTCAGAATACAGGAGGTTGTGTTTGTCTTCCTATAGAGTGTAAGCATACAGGATATTTATACTTCGGTGAATTGTGTCCCTCAATACAAAATAATTATAATTTGAACAATGTCCATGAAATATAAACATTTTATTTAGTTGTTTCTGATAAAATGAAAGAAAACACAGTTTTCTATGAAAAAAGAAAAATGTTTCACCCTTCATGTTTTCAAACAGACTTGTGTTTTTGGTTTCTCTACTACTTTTCAAGCTGCTTCTTCCTTCATGGGGTTGTTGTGATTAAGTGCAGGACCTGGCACTTCTTGTTGTTGACCCTCTTACAGCTGGCCTCAGCCCATCAGTTCAGCCTACCCTGATCCCTCTCTAGAGCTTTCCTACCTCTAGGCAGATCGACACTTTCTCCCAATTTAGACATCTGCAAACATACTGAGGATGCACTCCATCTCCTCATCCAGATCATCAGTACAGATATTAAACAGGACTGGCCTTAATACTGACCCCTGAGGAGCACCTTTAGTAATCAGTCTCCATCTGGATTTAATTCCGTTTACCACCACTTTCTGGGTCTGGCCATCCAGCCAGTTTTTACTCAGAGAAGAGTACACCTGTCTAAGCCATGAGCTGCCAGCTTATCTGGGAGAATGCTATGGAAGACAGCGTCAAAGGCTTTACTAAAGGCTAGGTAGATTACATCCACAGCCTTTCCCTCATCCACCAGGTGGGTCACTTCATCATAGAAGTAGGTCAGATTGATCAGGCAGGACTGGCCTTTCATGAACCTGTGCTGGTTAGGCCTGATCTCCTGGTTGTCCTGCACATGCTATGTGATCACTCTCAAGACAGCCTGCTGCATGACCTTCCCTGCTACCAAGGTCAGGCTGAGAGGCCTGTAGTTCCCTGGGTTCCTCCTTTCTACCCTTCTTATAGGTGAGCGTCACACTGGGAAGTCTTCGGTAACCTGGGACTGCCCCGGTGGACCAAGACTGCTGATAAATGATGGAAAGCGGCTTGGCAAGCACTTCTGCCAGCTCATTCAGTACCCTTGGGTGGATCTCATTCAGCCCTATAGACTTGCGTTAGTCTAGGTGGAGTAGAAGGTCATTAACTGTTTCCTCCTGAATTATGGGGGGTTTATTCTGCTCCCAACCCCAGCTCAGGGAATGGAGTATCCTGAGGATAACTGTTTTGACTATTAAAGACAGCAGAAAAGTCGGCATGGAGTACTTCAGTTTTTTCCTCATGCTTATTGGTGTTGTTCCCTACCACATCCAATAATGGATGAAGATTCTCCTTGGCCCTTCTGCCTTCCTGCCAGGATAGCATAGTTCTCCTAGCTCTTCTATAAAATTTTTCATTTTTGTGTTTTCAAAGAAAGGTACATTAAGCACTAGGAACCAACTTAACAATCTAACTAGAAGCTGAAGTACTTGAGAAACAGGGCTATGGAAGTGAAATGCTTTGTTTATTTGTCTTCACAGAGGATGTGTGGTCCTTTGTGACATGACTATCATTCTCAACATTTCTTGTGTTCAGAAGTATAAGCCTGGAATTCATCTGCCTGTAAGTAAATATTGGCTATTAGTCTTAGAGACACCTCTTGTTCTAGCCTCCTGTTCTCTAAGCTGGAGATGTTCTTCTCAGAGAAAATGAATGTATTTCAATCAGACGGGAGATGTAGACCAACAGGAATTACCTTGTCTGCTACATGCACATGGGAAGTGAAGATTTCCTATGTCAAAATGAGTCGATGGGAAGAACAGGATACGCTTCTGCTAAGGTAACAACATCCTGCAGAGGAAGGTGAGAATTGAAGATAGGATTGATGTGGTTTCTATCAGATAGATCAAGAACAGTTGACTTTTCTCTACTTGACCTAACCTCTTCCTGTTCAAACTGATTCAGAAGTACAGAGTACTATTAACAGTAAATTCAATTCATAAATCTTTAGGGGTTCCAGAATTCACTGTTGTCGGGCCTAGCAAGCATGTGGGACTGTTGCAGTCTGTAAAACAAAATGAATTACTAGTACATTACCTCAATTTGTAGTGGAAAGGTAATATTTTACCTCCTGGCTAATTGATAACCACTGAGATGACAGACAAATCAGTCCACAACAAATGGGCATGGCACTTCATTGCTCTTGGGTTTATTCAAAGAGCTCAATTATGCTGCAGTAAGACCAGCGTTGAATGTTAATGATGGCTATATAATAAGGAGATATTTTTATTAAGTCTGTCACATACTGTTCTTGTAGCATATTTGGTCTGTGCAAATAAAAGAATTTATTTGGTGCAAGCTTTCCTTGAACCCAAGGGAAGTAGGATGTGTTTCTGCTCTGAAAGTAGGGGTGAAATACTTCAGAAGATACTCATGCCTGTATGCTAGCTTGCTAGCTAATAATCAGTGCATTTGTTCACCTAATTCAATGCTAGTTTATTTTGAAAGTGGGATGAGATAGAGCAAGCATAAAGAGTTATCACATCTCAGCTGATAGGAACATAAATCTAGTTTTATTTATACAGTATGCTTGTGATGCAAAATTTGCTAGAAGAGCTACAAAGATTTGTGAACAGTTCATAGTTGAAGTATTATCAAGAATGATTGGATTCTTCTGCAACTCAGCATGATTTTTTACCCATAGACTCACTTGTTTTTTTAGCTTCCTAACTTCCAGACTTTCTTGAAGCTCTGATTTACAGGATTCCTCAGCTCCATCCCTTTTCATTACATACTCTCATTTGTTTTCTTAGTGATAAAACCAGATTTTAATTAGTGTTAAAATATAATTCCCTTCCTCAGCCAACCATACCACTGAAAACACAATATTTAATTTAATAGCATAGTGAAGCATAGCTGCCTAGTGAGAAGAACTGATTGACAAAAAATTACAGTATCGGAAATGATACATATCAGGCCTGACCTCAAATTGAAATAGCCTTAAAAAAAAAAAAAATAAGAGAGGAATTTCAAAAACACTTCTCTGAGAGTAGCTTTAAAATATTCTATGCTTAATTTTATTCCACACAAAGTAATACAAGTTAATTTAAATATGTTCAATTAAAAACACCTACTATTTCAAACATTCATAAAAGTAGCAAGAAATCTGAATAGAAATTCTAATTTGACATTAAGTCTGTCTCTGCATCATTATCCAATATTTAATTCCTTCCTTATGTGTACTTTCTCAGAAGCAAGCAGAACTTCTGCTCTCTGAGCTGCAGAACCATTAGTGTCTGATTTGACAGCCTCTCTGGTGTTTATTGCAAGCATATTTAATTGAGGAGTGAATAATTAATTCCAGTCAGAAGATTATGGGTTGATCTCTGATCTGTAATTTCATATTAGTAAAACACAACATTGACATAGAAAAAGTCATGCCATCAGGCATTTTTCCACCATGATATAAAATACAACCCTTCACTGTAAAACACAGATGTGGTAAAGAAAAACAGACATAAACCAGAGCATGTAAATAGTTCAGGAAAATGCTTGCAGAATGGAAAAATTGTGAACAGATTCTTCCGCATCTTAGTTTTTGTCAAAGTCTGTAAGTGAACACAGGATACATCAATTCAAACATGCCAATTTGGCAACGTGTAGAGCACTACCTTTAAATCAAATTTATCTGACACTACAGGGAATCAGTCACTGAATAAAGAAAGATGTCACAATAGGAAGGCAATTAAAGAAATACATAGATCTGATTTCCAATTAGGTCAAACAAATGGTTAAATAGAAGAGGGAGAGTTCTACTCAACTTTTTTTTTTTTGAAATATATATTGTTAGAAAATACTGAGTTAATCCTCTGGAAACTATGAAAATCTCTGGAAACTATGAAAATCTCTGGAAACTATGAAAATCTCTGGATACAAAGATCATAAAATCTTTTATCCACAGGGAAATAAATAGCTCCTCTGATGTAAGTGCAGACTTCTCTGAGACTCAGGTTGTCCTGACAGTCTTTTGAAAACTAAATGCATAAAGTCTGCCTCTGCTGAATGGCAGATGACATTAGCTCCATCTCAGTACTTCATCACTTTTGGCTGTGCAGAGAAAGGGCTGACAAACATTGACTGTCTGTCGATAGATGTGCCCTCTGTGGAACCCTGCTGCACAGGGATGGATTTAAGATAATTAGCCAAGGCAATGAGATCCATACATTGCCATTTGTGGAGCTCAGGTAGGGTTATGTGCAGCAGGTTTGGGCCAGCTTCTCAGGTTCATTTTGTTACTTGTGCTGAGTGTCATGCCAGAGTGGGGATTAGCTACTGCTGGTGTAAAAGCTAGCTTGGATATGTCTTCATTAAGTGGCAGTCACAATGACTGGAATTCATCCTTGACCAGACATTGACACCTGCATCTGAGCTAATCACTAGGTGTTCCCTAGGTTATTACTCTCCATTACTGTCAGTGGAGAAAAATGGGCACTTTTATGGCACAATTTATCTTATGCTAAAGAAGGCATTGGAGATAGGTGAGATGAATCACATGCTGTGAATGCCTTTCAGTCTGTCAATTAAAGAAACCCTAGGTGCAAACATCAACCATGAGGACTTCTCCCCGAGGGACACGAGACACATCTTCCACCCCAGTGTTCAGACTGAATATGCTGAAGATGGAAGGATATATCCTGAAATCCCTAAGCCTCAGGAGCAGCAAAGGACACTGCTGTATTTGTATTAAGGAAGTTAGCTTTCCTCAGTGTGCATAACAGCAGTTTATCTGTTAGAAAGTATAGCCTGCAATGCATCAAATGCATTGATACTGACAGGAGATGTCACCGGTAACTGAGAAGGCATCGCTAAAGATTAAACTTTAGGTGAGGTACAAAACGTTTCAAATCACCCTGTCTCCCTTAGATTCCTCCATTCTCATTAACCAACACATAGGTGCAGGACAGTTTCATATAGTCAACAATAGACTGTGCAGAAAGGAAAGAATGCTTATGGCAATGAAAAGAGGACCTTTGTGTGTAATTTTCTGTTACAGAACTTTTAATACTTACTTCTGAATAATCTGGTACTTTCAGCTACAGGGTACAGATCCCAGGCAGACTCAGGACAAGAAGACCTTTTAGTCAGATCTTCAGCTGGTGCATGATAGGATATATTGGGTTCTCTGAGGAACAGGTTGCTAAAAAATACCTCTGCTGGACCTTTACGTCCCACCCTAACTACTAAGTCTGAGCAAAAAGTCACAGACATATCACAGAGTCTGTGATTCACATCTGCTTTTCTATCTCTATGTTGACTGAATCTCATAAAAAGTATTACTTTCTTCTTACTTCTTCTGGCTGCTGAGGCATTGTCCTAAGTTATGAACTGCTGTCATATATATATTGACAGTTTCATGGGAACGCTGCTCTGGTTTCACCTATTTAATTCATGTAATCTAGGTAAGAATTATCCCCATTTGCAATGGAAACTGAGGCATAATAATGTGTGATTAATAGGAAAATGCGTGAACAAAATTTTTCTGCTTTTTTTTGACACCTTCATGAAAAATAGATATTTAATGAAAAACTGAAGCCAGTACAGTAACAAATGAAAAAAAAATCCTTATTTTTATGAAATGGACTTCTTTTCTAGAAAGAAATATATATGTACCTTCAGAGCTTAGTTATTTAGAGCAGAAGGAAGTCAATTTCAGTGGAAATATTTTTATGTAAAAATGCGAAGTAGAAAGCTATGTTCCAAATCTCAGGAAAGGATAAGTGTGTTTTACAGTTTACAGTTCCAGTAAAGACTAAGAAGCACTCAAATTCTAGTTTTGCCTCTTCAGAAAGCTGTTTTAATTAGAGCTATTCCTGATGACTTCAAGTGGCTTCTGCAGTTGATGTGTTTTGGAGATGGTGTGACCCACTTTTTCTTTCCAGGCAAAAATAGGTGGGCAGATGGGTAAGAAGATAAGGACTTTAATGGAGCAGGGTTTGAGAATAGGCAAGCTCTTAGTGTTTAATGCCCTGCTTAGGGCAAAGACAATAAAACATAAGAATTGCTTCAGAAGGGTAATGCTGACATTACTTTAAAGAACCTTTCTGCTTTTCTCTCCCCATCAGTTATCACTTTTCCAGCACTCAGTCATTCAGGCATTTGCTGGATTGCAGACTTTCAAAATGCAGTTTTCTCTCCCCATTCTCTCCCTACTCTTCTGCATATTGACCGTCCTCACACTGCCAGCTGCTGCTCCGTGGCATCTATTATCCCTGAATGTTATCACTGAAAGGGTTTCCATGTGTTTGAAATTAATCTGTCTTACATGTAGAATTATTTACCGAACAGTTGAAAATACTGTTTGCATTCAGCAGACTGGTTTCTATTCTTTCCATGCTTCTCCAGCCTCCTCACTTCATACAGTTTGGTGCAGTTAAATATGATGGAGCAAACCAGTCTTTATCAGGTTATTGTTGAGCTGACTACTTCAAGCAGGGGAAGCACATAGGAGAGGTAATGAAAAACACGCCCTGCTCTTTGGTTTTTATTTTAATGAAGTACTCAGGGATACGGAACAGTCTCTGCAAATTTCTCATTTTCAGAATCAGTAATCCAGCAAGATTTTATAAAGAAGTGGTAAACTTCCTTGTTTTACATTAATAAGAAATGAGTGGTGGATCTGCAAAAAAGCCACTTCCATTTGACATTTACTCATGTTTAATTCACAAGAAATGATCTGGGGTTATAAAATGCCATGTTTGTTATATATATTTTTAGTGATTTATAATAACATTTTGATAATTTCTGGTAAAGGTCTGCCTGTGTTTATAGGCTTGCTATCACACCTATAAATTATGATGTGTATCTTTTCACATAACCGTATGGATTCTGTACTAGAGTAGCAGAAGCTGATACCAGTAGTCTCTCTTTTATCAGCTAAACATTTGGTGGCCTGCATTCATCATCATCACTTAAGTCTGGAAGACTTCCTGCAGGTGATTTTCAAAATCCTTTAGATTCTTATCCTCTTACATTCACATCATGACATACGTCATGGGAACACAATTCTGTAAATGGGCTTTCAGGTTTGTTTGAAATACTATGTTTTATTTTTCCTCAGCTGTAATACTGAGTGCCTTCACTACCACATAGACTGTTCTGCAAAGACATTTGTTAAAAATAACCTGAAGGAGCTTGCTTTGTACTAAAATAAGCAAAGCATTCAGCTTCTTTCATCTCAGTACTTTGCTGGACAAAAGTGATTGATGTGTCTCATTGGGAAGCTAAGAAAATCACTTCCTCAGTAGTTTAAGTGTGCCTTTTTTTGATTTTACAGTTGTATGATAAATCAGTTTTAAATTTGAATACATTAAAAAATGAATAAATAGTTCAAAACAGAACTTTGTTCTCTTGAGCCTTGACTCACTGAAATGGATCAGGGAAACTTCAGCACTTTTCATGAGAAACATGGGAAGCAGCTCGTGGAAGTTGCTTAAAGCTTTGGAATTTCAGTGAGTTCCATGGGAGTGGATCAATGAGCATAGCACAGCAAGGACAGCTGAAATGGTAATGAGTTTACCCCAAGTTTTTGTAATATTTTTTCTTTTATGTGGTTTACATAAAGACCAGTGAGACCCAGAACAAAATAATACATTCCATACTAGAATCGTATCACTGAGAAGTGCTCCAGAGTGCCTGAGTTAAAATGCCATGTTGAAATAGGAATTGAAATTTTTTAAGGAAATGAGTTAAGATTCCACTGTTATAAATGAATAATTTCTCCTTGGCTTTTTTTGATTAAACATACTAAAGAAGAATATCTTGAGTCTTGCTGACTTCGTGCATTCAACAGTGAACAACCCTAGTGTTGTAACCCAAATTCCTTCTAATTTCATTTCTTTACCTAGCTGAAATGATTTAGCTGGCTAGATGCTTCTGATCTTTCCTGAGGGACTATTGTGGGTGATGTCCATGGCTGAATCAGAGGTGAAATATTGTATCCACATGATGGATTGGCCTTGAAGGCAAGCTTGAAAGTCACTGTAAAGACCATTGTGAGGACAAACAGAGAAAAATACATTTTGCTGTGACTGCTTTGTCTCATAAAACTGGCTGTGTACCTACTGTCATATTGTTTTCTTAGAAAGGAAGTACTATTAATGCAAAATCATAAAGATTTTCCTTTTTTTTTTGAAGAAGTAGATTTTGTGAATCAAAGTTGTTTGGTCTGATGGTGGAATATTTTAAATGTCAGACAGGAAACGCAGCACCTGCTGCAACACCCAGAAAAAGAAGCCACATTTTTGGTGTGCCTGATAGTCTGCCTCACCTTAGGAAAAAAACTACATCACATTTCTATAATAAGGGAGATAAAAGGAGGAATTACCACATTCAGAACTGCTATGAAAAAAGATGTCTTGATAAGTGACTTTTGGTCTGCAGTATTTTGCTGTGAGTCATAGCCTAAGGCTGCCATAAGTAAAATGTCATTTAAAACATCAAGAAGTTCAAGAGTTGAACTATGAATACCAGAGTACTGCTTGCAGGGCTGTACTGCCATGTCAAAGAAGTAAAGGAATTAGGGGGCTCCTTTGAAAGTCCAGATTTTTTCTTTTTGAAGAAAAAAAAGAATATAACCCCTTGATTGAATTACTACTTCAAATAAGTTTGGATGAACCGTGTGCTTCCTCAGAGCAAAAGCTGGCATGAATAGCTTTGAAGCTATTGGACTAGCATTTTGCCAGTTTTGATAACATTGGTTATTTCTGAACTCTATCAAATTCTGAAGTAAGAAATACCTTACACTGTGAAACACAGCAAGGTTGCTAGGCACCCCCTGGGAATTTATTTTATTAACGTGCACATCACAGGATCATCTGGGTGTATCATTTCCAAAGCAAATAGCAAATTAATGAATTTAAGGTCTGCCAGAGAGATTAAGCTTCCAGTTCTTCTTTTTACCCTTATTTTATCTGAGGAGAAACTAAGGTTTAGTAAACATCTAAGGTGATTCAGCACTGAGCGTTATTCTCTGAAAAAGGGCTCCTCCTCAAAATCTGATTCTTAAAGAGAATTTTCAAAAATAAAAAAACGAGTGCAAGATGGGGAAACCCTGTTAGGTAGAGAAGCACAAATGGACTGTGAGGGGAACTTTTATTTGAGTCATGCCTAACACGAGTTACTCACGGCGTGATGAAGCAAATGCAGTTCAGAGTTGGCTGTGGCACAAAGGATTTTTGTGGTAGGGAGACAGGCAGTCTGGGAGCCAATCAGCAAAAGTCCTGCTGAGGACTGTTGAGCACATACTGAATGTATTGAAACTGCAGTGCAATAGCAAATGGGGTACATATGGATTTTTATTTTTTTTTTAGTAATAATTGTTATTTGTTATAACTTATCACCTGCTGTAAGGAGTGCATGAAATTTGTGGTTGCCTTTGTTCCATGGCAGGGGTAAGCGTCTCCTGAATTATTCTTTATTTTGTTCCCCACAAGACAAGAAGATGAAGATTTTAGTGATTTGGAGATGGACTCCACTGTCGCCAAAACCTGCCCAGTTTATAGTATGTGATTTTCAAATTCTGTCTGTGCAAAGAGGCTTCTGCTACCTGTCTGCTTTTATTCCCTATAAGTTTGAGACAGCATTGCTTCTTATCAGTTTGTTTTATTTGCAGGAGAGGAGTAGAACCATCCTTCACATGAAACAGTATTTTTTACTGTATTTTTCCATTGACGCCAGAACTTTGTCTGGGCTTTGGGAACTTCACTGCAGTGCCCATAGTGAATACCTAGTGCATGAGCAGGGTGTGTGGAGCAGAGCATGATCTGGAGTCTGTTTGGAGCTCAGAGTATCCATGCCTACCTCCCCACTTTGTTGCAGTATTGCTATGGCAACCAGCTGCTATAAAAAGATTATCTCTAAGTATATCACTTGCACTCTTTTCCTGCTGTAGATTTTTCTCTTCTAGTTATCTATTGGTGTAAAAATCATTCTCATGATGTTTTAGTTATTTACACTTATGCAAGAGGCTTTGTATTTCTTTTGTTATTAGTTGCATCCATTTTAACTGCTCACATTACTCAGAGAAGATATGAGGCTAAATGACGAGCCGCTGAAGCACAGATAAATATAAACTCTGACAATGGACAAAATAAAAAGTCAAGGTGAATACATACATCAGCATCAGACACAGTTGCTTTTGCTCATGCAGACTTATTTTTTATGCTGAGTCTGCCTTTTGCTGTTAGCTGTCCTGCATCATCTAGCTTAGTTTCTATCTAGTTGCAACAAGACAAATAGGATGTGGCAGAGAGTTTCCCCTCTCAATGTTCTGCACTCCAAGTGAGAGCCTGTATGCTTCCAGGCAGGCAGCAAACAGCAGCAGTGAATGCCAGAGATGACATGTCAACCGATGTTCAAAGAATGCCATATGAATGTTGTGCTCTTTAACCACTAACAAAACAGCCCCACTTGTGTTCCAAGGGTTAGTTAATGAAATATCCAAAACTGTTCAACTATCAGACACCAGCACAAGCTGGGGGTGAAAACTATCTAGCAGAAAAGAAGAGTGGATTGCAGCTGGAACCTCACTGCACAATGGGCAGCAGCTAAACCCACCACAGGCATGAGACACAGCTCTCCTTTCTCTCATGTGAATACTAAGTACAGTGCATGACTCAGCTAGGTTGACATACAGAGTAGCAGAGCTCATCACCTGCCTTTCTGCTTAATAGCACTGAATTTGAGATGCCAGTGACAATTCTTCCCCGCTCTGTATGCAAAGGAGATTGTGCACAGGCGTCAGCAAGGCAGGCTCCACTACTGGTGTTATCTGGCAGCTGCATAATGATGCAGCACACAGTGAATGATGATGCTACTAACATCAGCAAAGTACTACCACTCACCTGTCAGCTGCAAAAGAGAAACCAACTCCCCCAGGGTCCCTGGTGCCAACAGTCAGAGGCTGGCCAAAAAGAAAATGGACCAGAATTTTATGCAAGGGGATAGCATGGGAAATTTGGGTGATGCTACTCTGCTGTGATTAGGTCCTTCCCCTCCTCTCTCTCCTTTGAGAAGATCTCCCCTTCAGCTGCATGGTTCCCTACTCCTTGAGCTGATAATATTCAGTTTTGCCAAACTTGCCAGTGAGCCTTTCTTCAGCCCTCAATTCTTCCTCATAATTTTTTGAACTCCTCCCCATTTTTGTAATAGACCATCTAGAAAGGAAGTAAACTATTATGGACATCTGATGCACAATAACAGAAGAAATATGGTACATAGAACATATATTCTACTGAAATAAACTGTGTTTATAAACTGCCATTGTTTTTTAAAGTTCATGGATAAATGGAAAAATTATGAAAGATTAGGCCAACAAGCCTGGAATATTACATCTAACAGGATAAAGAAAGTTCCTTCTGTTTCATTCTACAAGCTGTTCCTAAATAATGGAATAAATATTGACAGCTTTGAGTATGGCCTAGATATTTAGTTATGAAACTGAAACATAGGAAAAGGCTCACTCTTTTTTGTCAGAGCCACACACCATTTATTTTTTCTGCAAAAACAGAAAACTATCATACGAGTAAGATGATCAACCATATACTATCAGTAATAGTAGTTGCAAATAATATTGGGAAAATAATCTCTAGATTCAGAAAATAGATAAATAGAAAGGCACAATACTCATGTGCTTAAAGCATTATATTAAGGACTAATTTGTGAATAACTAATTAAATATAGCTTGAGAAAAATTTCCCAATCCTTCAGTTACGCTTGACATTTGCAGGAGAAATGGTGTTTGACCAAGATGTTGGAACTATTCATTTTTTCTGGCTTAGATATTTTGAATATATGTTTTCTCTTATTATCTAAAATGGGTTAAAACTATTATTCCTTTATGTTGCCAAGGTTCTTCAGGAAAGGAATTTGCCCTTTCAGATTCCTTTTGGGGTCCTATCCTATGCCTAGTGCACACAACTTTTCTAATAGGTTAGCTCAGAAAATCAGCTGCATTCCTAGTAACTACCCACAATGCTTAAACCAGCACATCTTGATGTTCCCAAATCAAGTTTAACTCTTCAGCAGCTGTCATTTGCAGCACAATTCATTGCTTTTTGTTGGTGTGCAATAGGGATCTGTCAGACATCTCATTTCATTCAGTTGCTGAAACAGTCTATTTGTTTCTATGCACAGAAGAAAACCAGTGCTCACAATCATTATGGAAATACGAAGTATATGGTAAAATCTGGTAAGACAACTTTACCATAAGGTCCTGATCCAGCATAATACTTCAGAACATGATTCACTTGTAATCATGCCATGTGATTAATGCAGGCTTAAAGTCAGCCAGCCAAGTTCTTACAAAGATTTTCGAATAAATCTCAAGCAGTTTGTTTTATGATGACATATTTCTGTCAGGTGAAGTAATTCAGTTTTAAAACTAACATTGAAATGTTTCCAGCAAATCTAAGAGACAAGTTTAACTCATGCATTTGAGTATCTACTGATTTTTGAATAGTTTCACATCACACTAACAAATAAAATCTAAAAAATTATTCCTAATAAAAGTCTCAGCAGGCATAAATGAGAGCACAGTCAGTTTTCATTGGCCAAAATAAATTCTTGCAGAAAGCTGACTTGATTAGAATTATTAGAAAGGTAATTAGTGTGATCAAATGTCAATATAAAGCTGTTTTTCGGGATACCTAATATAATATGCAAAAGAATTTTTATTCTTATTAATCAAATTTAAGGATAATATTATATAAAAATACAATTACATTATTGGAAAGAAAAATGCATAAATGAATGTCCCACAAGAAGTGCCAGCAATGATCAATAATGATAAAAGATGTGGTGTCCTGGGGAAGAATCACAGATTTCTTAGAGTTGGAAGGGACCTTTAAAGGTCATCTAGTCCAACTACCCTGCACTGAACAGGGATATCCACAGCTAGATCAGATTGCCCAGGGCCCGATCCAGCCTCGCCTTGAAAGTCTCCAGGGACGAGGCATCCACCCACCTCACTACCCTGCTGTAAAATCCTTTATCCTTATATCTAACTTAAATCTATCCTCTTTAAGCTTGAAACCATTTCCCCTTGTTCTATCACAACAGAACCTGCTAAATAGTCTCTCCTCTTCTTTCCTGTAGCTCTCCTTTAAATATTGAAGGGCTGTTATCAGGTCACCTCAGAGCCTTCTCCTCTCCAGCCTGAACAGCCCCAGCTCTTTCAGCCTGCCCTGGTAGGGAGGTGTTCCATCCACCAGTACCCCCAGGTCTTTTTCGGTAGGGCTGTGTTCAATCCTTTCATCCCCCAGCTTGTATTGATAGTGGGGGTTGCCTTGACCCAGTTGCAAGATCTTGCATTTGGATTTGTTGAACCTCATAAGGCTCACCTGGGCCCACTGCTCAAGCCTGTTTAGGTCCCTCTGGATAGCATCCTGTCCCTCTGGTGTGTTGATCATACCCCATAGCTTGATGTCATCAGCAAACTTGCTGAGGGTGCACTTAACCTCACTGTCAATGTAATTGACATTAAAAATTGATATTAAAGAGTATCGGTCCCAGCACTGACCCCTGTGGGACCCCACTCATCACTGATTTCCATCCAGACACTGAGCCATTGACCATCACTCTCTGGACTCAATCCTGCAGCCAGTTCTTCGTCTATTGAACAGTTCACCCACCAAATCCATATCTTTCCAACTTGGAGAGAAGGATGTTGTGAGGTACCGCATTAAAGGCCTTACTGAAGTCCAGATAGATTACATCAGTGGCTCCTCCCTTGCCCATTGATGCAGTGACACCAGCATAAAAGGCCAATAGGTTGGTCAAGTAGGATTTGCTCTTGGTGAAGCCATGTTGGTTATAACATATCACCTCCCTGTCTTTCACATGCCTTAGCATAGCATCCAAAATGTTCTGCTCCATGATCTTTCCTGGCTCAGAGGTGAGACTGACAGGCCAATTGTTCCCAGTGTCATCCTTTTTACACTTCTTAAAAATGGGCCTTGGCTTTCCTGACCCCATCCCTATACAGCCTAGCAGCTTCCTTATACTCTTCCCACAGTATCTGTCCTTGTTTCCACTGCTTGTGTGTTTTCTTCCTGCTCTGCAGTTTGACCAGCAGGTCTGGCTCAGCCGCACCAGTCTGTTGCCTTCCTTTTCTGACTTGCTACACCTGGGGATGGAGAGCTCTTGCACACTGAGGAAAGCTTCCTTAAAGATCTGCCAGCTCTGCTCTGCACCCTTGCCCATGAAGACAGTTTCCCAAGGTGTTAGCTTTCCTAAAATTTAGCATCCTAATTTTACTCTTTGCCTCTTTCATATCCCGCCAGAGTGTGAACTCAACCATAGCATGGTCCCTACAGCATAGGCAGCCTCCAATCCTGATGTCACCAATCAGTTCATTTGCATTGGTGTGCAGCAGGTCCAGTATTGAACCCTCCCTGGTGGAGCTGTCTATTACTTTACTCAGTTATCCTCAATGCATTACAGGAGCCTCCTGGATTGCCTACCGCTCGCCATGCTGCTTTCCAGCAGTTGTCTGGGTGGTTGAAGTCCCGCAGCAGGACAAGCGCTTGTGATCAGGATGCCTCCTGTAGCTGGAAGTAGAAGCCACCTTGGTCAGGTGGCTTGTAGTAGACACCAATTACAAGGCTCTCTTTGCTGCCTCAGTCTCTATCACCCATAGGCTTTTGACTTGCTCATGACTGTTCTTTAGGGACAGCTCTTCACATTCTATTCATTTCCTGATGTAGATAGCAACACCTCTTCTCCTTCCTTTCCTGTCCTGCTGAAGAGCTTGTAGCACTCCAGTCATGGGTAAAAGGGAACTGGGATCTATGGTAGACTCTCTTACCCCCAGCAGGTCCTACAGAGTTTGGAAGAATACAGAGATGAGACGAGTGTTTCTGCTCTTATGTTAGGACACTTCGACTTCCTAACGTAAAAATTATTTTACTAGAGTCCTGACAGGCTTAGAGATTGCATTTAAGTGAAGATGGACTAGTGAGGAATGTGGTCTCAGCAGGTAGGATGCAGCCATGGCAATTCCTAGTCTTTTTCAAGCTGAGAGTTGCCACAGCATAGCTTCACCCCAGCTGCATCACGGCATCGCTCCAGGCTCTTTTCATGTATGAAGAAAGTATTGCAGCACCACTGCAGATCTGGGCACCAAGAGCTTTTCTTTCTCCTTTGCTACAGCCTTAAATGATCAAACTTAGGCCATCTACCTAACCTTTGCTTGCCAACTGTGCTGCTGTGCAATCCGACTCATAGCAATTCTTTTGAATTCTTTCAGAATTAATCACTCCCTGGTAGGATTAGAACTAGTTTATTATTATTTTTATATTTCAGCAGCAGACCATATATTTATAAGTAAACTTTATCAGCATGCTGTTTGTGTTTTTTCATAAGCATTGCCAGAATTTCAGATAATGAAATAATAACTCAGTAAGATTTGTTGTACTTCATCTCCTTCAGAAGCAGCACATGCAGTGCAACAGCTTCATTAAAAAGCTCCAAATGGAGTAATTACATTAATTATTACTGTAAACTACTATTTAAAGATATATAAAAGGTTATTTAGGCCACACTAATAAAACATAGGAGTTGGCTTTTGTTGAAACTTCACTTGTATTAGCTAATATCATGTGTTTAAAGCATTAAAATTAAAACAATTGTATTGAAGCAGAAAATGGATTCTTTCTTTCTCAGCCTTTCCATCCAATTACAATTTGCATGTATTCATTAAGAGTCATTTGTCTTGCTAAACAACTGATCATCAAAAGTGATTCTTCAGCATTGTTATTAAAAAATGAATAATTAAAAATGCCAGTCAGTGATCAAACAGTACTTTTGACATGTGGTTTCAAACAGTCACCACCAACCAGACTTCTGCATCAATTCATTCATATCAGAGTTGTTCTTTAGGGAGTCTGTGGGGTAAAGTCAATTAAAATTTATTCCAAATAAAATCAGAATCCATTTAAACATCCTGCTGTCATTTATTCTCCTTTATTACTGGAAAAACAAATTTAAAGATGCATGCTGTCATGTGTGGCACCCTGCCTGGCACAGGATGACTTGGCTGCCAACTGAAGTTTTAACTTTTTCATTTTGGCGGTCTGGAGCAAGAGACACTCTAGGAAGAGGTTCCAGTGGAAGGGGCAGGGAATGCAGAACCACTGGTGACAAACCCTTGGGGAGCAAAGGCATATAAAAATATCTGCACAAGCTGGAATTTTAGTCAGGAAAATGGGACACCAAGAGAGGAATCATGAGAGCCCTGCAAAGCCAAGAGCAGCAACAAAAGGGTGAATAAGATTGACTCGTTCATAGTCAGTATGGGAATGATGAGTCACCAACCAAGCTAGCAGGGACCTAGCACCTTTTGAGACTTATATTTAGAAAGTAATTGTTAAATGGACCCCACTATGGCTGCTTTTATGCCTGATTTTATGTTCTGTATTCTAACTTTCTCTTCCAAGTTTAAATAGAAAAACAGGCAGAATCAGAATTTTCCCATCTAGGTGCTGATGAACATTAGCATTTGGTCCATGAAAGACATGAGTGATGGTGAGGCTTATGCTGCTGGAGGCCTCATGCAAAGGAACTGCTGCTGGAGAGTTAAATCTAAATAGAAAACAATGGCTGTCCCACCATTTTGTCAGTTTTCTGATGGCATGCAAATTTCTGTGTTTAATTTATTTATAATTCTTTTTTTTTAAAAAAGAAATATAGTAATATATAATACCTGGGCTGATAACTTAACATGTACCTGGATTCTAATGGTATAAGCAGGGCTTGATGCTTAATAAACATGCTATTTGAATTTGAGTATACTTCAGTATCCCAGAGTTTGCAGCTAGCAGGTCAGACTTTGACAAGATCCAATTATTGTGGTAAAACACAATGTTTCTCTATTTTTTCTCCAGTTTTGTGTTTCTCCCATTTGATCTTGGAAGCACCTTCAGTTAAGCATCTGCTTTGTAACACACGTTAAACCACGTCTGCAATATGTCTTGCACTGAACTGAGGAGCCTGTGGGAATTCTGTTCTGTTCACTGTCTGAATTTTTACAACTCCGAATAAAATGAAATTCTGTCTAGCATTACAATTTCCAAACTGCTTTATTCCAGCATCTCATAGAAGATGCAGTTCCCTTTTTTTTTTTTTTTTTTTTTTTTTTCAGGCAGACAAGAAAAATAAGTACAAGTTGACATTTGATGGTTGCACTAGATGACCTTAGTGGTCTCTTCCAACCTAAGTGATTGTATGATTAGCACAGTGCACATTTTCAAAGATTTACAACTTTATTAATTAAACCAGCTGTGTTCTGTTTAGGCAAGCTGCAGAATATCTCCTTCAGCTGATAAAATGTGGAACAAGCCTCGATGTGTTGGCAGTGTCATGGTGGGTGTTCCATAGGGATACAGAGGTAACTGGAGGTGGTGGCAAATTTTGGTCATCATCAGAGAAGGTAAAAACTATCTTTCTTAAAAAAATATTCGTCTATCTATCTATCTATCTGTCTATCTATCTCTCTGTCTATCTATCTATTTATTTATGGCTATACTTATACACTCTTATACTAAATACTCTTCAAAATCTAATCACTGCATATCTGTGAAGGACTGGAATTAAGTCTTTGAGGTAAATATGCATGGATTCAGCACTTGAGCATAGTTTTAAGACCCAGAACTCTGCTCAGTAAAAGTAGGTACAGTAAAACATGATGAGAGTTATAATAATAACAGTACCTGGTCTGTTTGCATGTGTTCAAATTATAGGTAAACTTACAATGTCTTTGATATGCCTCCAAGAATTGTCTCTGCCTGGTGCTGGCAGGTCTGTCACATCACCAGAAGCCTTCATCTCACACTTCAGATTACTTTTCCCCTTGTTTCTGACTGTAGCAGTCCAGTCCTCCTGCCCTCTGCAGCCAGCACAGCACTGAGCCTGACTATGCCAGCACAGTGGTGCCGCAGCAGCGTTAATAAGGTGCCACCTTCTGATTGATTGGAGATGTGCATCCTGAACTGTGAGATGGCACAGTCCCCAGAATAGACACAATCCTGGCTACATGCAGTTTACTGGTCAGGAAAAAGCCTCAGGACCTTCAGTGACTAGTAGATCTGGATTTGAATTGTGAGGAAATCTCTTTTCTTTAGATGCACAGTGTTCAGAAATAACAAATTAGTATATTTTCGTGTTATGTGAGAGGATTTATGAGTACTTATATGATCCTTAACTCTCAGGAATATTTGTGAAGTCTTGTATGAATTCATAGCTTTGTGATTTTTACTGAGTTACCCTAAGATTGTGATCATGGAATATTTTCATTTCATATTCCCTCTCTGACCTGTTCTCCATTCTGATCTCATGAAACAATAGTGTCTGAACAATGACTCTGTAGGACTGTTCTCTGCAAAAGTTGTTAAGATTTTTTATTCTGTGTAGTCAGGAGAAGAGGGAAAGAGGGGTTCCTGCAGGAGGCTCTCAGTTTCTCAAGTAGAAGGTTTTACATTCTGTTGTCCCTGTGGGTAAGAATGTCTCATACAAATCCAGCTCCTGTTAAGCTTCTCATGGGCAAATTAATATGATCAGGGAAAATTTGCATTACGCTTTCAAGGCATGGGTAAGCCTTTAAAAAACAGAGCATTCCTAAAGAGAAATTATAATGTGTTGTGACGTATTAATATGTGCAAGAAGTTGGCAGATATTCAGATATTTGTGCTTGTTTTAAAATGCCACTAACACAAGCCAAATATTATTCCAAGTATACAGATTCTGAAGGAAAAATGCCAATCAGATGCAAACAAGCAGCACAGAAACTCCTAAATGCCTCTGTGTTTACGGTTTGTTTTTAAGTGTGACAGTTTTCATGTCTCATTGCTTTCACAGCCTGTCTTTTGAAAAAACATTGGTGGGAAGTTGGCATTGCCTCCTCTTCTCCTAGGAAATAAGACCTTTGCAAGTACACACACCTCTTGAGGACTGTTCCTATGTGGAGCTGTGGCAAGGGTCAGGCTGCATGGCTGTGGGGCCCTTGGGGTAACCCAGATTTGACATCACGGGAGGAAGGCTGTTGGGTTCAGCAGTGCCTGGCCACTGGGCAGGGCAGCTGCAAGCCCTTTTTCAGTCTCTTTCAGAAATAAAACTGTTGACACCCCTTGCTATTCCCAGAGCTCCTCCTTCTCTTGGCTCTGCAGAGCTTCTGTTTTCTGGCTTGCTGTTCTTGGTCATGGGAAGATGTGTGTGTGCGCCCTTCATTAGGGCTGGTCAGACACGACACAACCTCTGCCTTCATTTTCTGTTCCCCAGTATCTGTAGAATCACATCTTCAACAGTTTAGACATTTTTTCTCAAGGCTATGGTATATGTGTAAATCTCACTAACTGTTATTTGAGTTGATGGGCTTTTCTATAAAGTGCAGTACCATGGGCTAAAATTTGTCCAAAGTGACATTTTGGTGTTTTTTTTCAGTTTAACCTTTGTACTCTTGGTGTGCATGCCAGCCACACACAGGCTCTCCTTTTACAGTTCTCTGCATCATTGTCTAGTCTACAAACGGACAGCTCCTTGAGAAGCCCAAAAGAACCAGGAAATGGATAAGCTCTGTTCTGCGACCATAGGCAGTGTCTGACATATGAGAAACTAAAACAACCAAACCAAACCACAGGAAAAAAACAGTAGCATTGCCCTGATGTCCTCCTATAAGCACACACACTCCTCACAATGAAAGGCATTGGACCTGTATGGAAGGCCTTTGGACCTGTATTCATTCCAATGACATTGTCAGTGAAATTCTTACTCTTTCATTAAATCAATTAGCTACCAAGTTCTTCCAGTTAAAATGATTGGAAATGAAGATATTGCTTCTAAAGCATTACAACGTTCAGTATCCTTTAACAGCACTTCCAGGAAGAATCCTCCCGGTACTCTGTTCTTGCAGACAAATTAATTCTTAGTTACATCTAGAAGTGCATGAGAGTATAATTAAATGTATATACTATAAATTCCATTCAGTGTATCCTTCTGGGAAAGTTAGGATGCCCACAGAATGGAAAGAAGCTAAGGGAATTGCTATATACCAAACCAGAGCGTTTGATGGTTAAGGATTTCAGAAAAAAACCTGAAGATTTTTAGCCAATAAAAAGGGAAATCATTTTCTTCTTTGAGAATCTTTCTTTGATAATGAGTCTACTTGATGCTACTTTAGTATCAAGGTGCCTGGTTTTGGACTCTCCAGTCCAAGAGAATTATGGACACACTGGAGAAAGTACAATGAAGGCCACTCTACGACAAAGGGACCAGAGCATCACTCCTATGAAGAAAGGCTGAGGGATTTTGAACTGTTTATAGAATCATAGAATGGTTTGTCTACCCCCTTCTATGGACAAGGTCATCATCCACTAGATCAGGGTGCTTAAAGCCCCATTCAACCTGACCTCGAGCACATTCACGGATGGGACAGATACAACTTCTCTGGGCAACCTGTTCCAGTGCTTCATCACCCTCATGGTGAACAATTTCTACTTTATATCTAAAAGTAAATCCACCTCCTTTCTGTTTTAAATCATTACCCTTTGTCCTCTCACTCTCCTCTCTCTGTCTTTCTTAGAAGCCTTTTTAAAGTACTGAATTGTGGGGGAAGATGTAACACCAAGGAGCTCAACAGACTCTGTGATAGATCTTATCGCTATGAGGCCTTGCAAGTCTGTAAAGTAAGATAGAGAGCAAACAGGGTTAAAGGGTAAACAGGATACTCCTTTGGTATGCGCAGTTAATCTTGTCACATCTGGGAGAGTTAAGAAACCCTTTGTCTGTTATCACTGTTGCTTGGGAGAACTTTAAGCCAATTAACTGTTAGTGGATTTATTGTTTGTGAGTGGAGGATATATAAGATGTATGTTGAACACAATAAAGGATCGCTTATTATTCTGACGCTACAATGACTGAGAGAACTCTCTAACTGGACCAAGCACCGACACTGAATAGCTGCTATAAGTTCTCCCCAAAGCCTTCTTTTCCCTAGGATGAATAACCTTATATCTCAGCCTTTCTTCGCAGGAGAGGTACTTCAATCCTCTGATCATCCTCATTGCCTCCTCTGGACCCACTCCAGCAGCTCTATGTTCTTCCTGTGATGGGGGTCCCAGAGCTGAATACAGTGCTGCAGATGAGGTCTCACAAGGGCAGAAGACCTGGGGATAATCACCTCCCCTGACTTTCTGGCCACACTTCTTTATATGCAGCCTATACGTGGGGTTTCCTCCTTAGAGACATTCAAACGCCATCTGGTCCTGGGACTCCTGTTCTAGGTAGCTCTGCTTGGCCAGGGGTCTGGACCAGATGACCTCCAGAGGTCCCTTTCCACCTCAACCATTCTGTGATTTTGTGATCCATGAGACAGTTTCTAGCAATTCAAATGTATACTGTATCTTTTTTTCCCATTACTTTTTTTTTTTTCATCATTCAATCTTTGTAGCCTGCCCGTGCCAATGAGGTCATTAAAATAAGCTTAAGAGCTGTGAAGGGAACATTATTCAGATAGGTTATTCAATTCAAGTATATAAAGAAGCATCCTTACTAATTGCCAGAACCACTCAGTTTTTGGAACAAAACAAAACAAATCAAAACAAAACAACTCTACCATCATTTTACATAAGCTCTACTTTTGTAAAAGAGATGCCCAAATGATTGCTGCCTGCTTTTAATGTGCAAATTGCTGGAGCTGATTTATAGCCACATGAGGACACCAGTCTTTGAAAAGGAGCTAAATCAATTGGAAGAAGCAGGTGGGCTTTGCTTATGGGAACAAGGAATGTTCTGATGTTCTCACATATTTCAGAATAGGAAAACTTTTCCTAGCTACTCTAAAAAAGGGAAAAGTCATGACCTCCAGAAACAGTATTCTATTATTTAGATTAACTCTGAAAATTGCAGTTCCAGATGTGGAATAGAATGAGAAGAGCACATTAAAAAGAGTGTTAAGCATTCATTAAAAAAATAGTAACATTTTTAGTCTGCCCTTGGACATCAATTATTTTTGAACTCTCCCATGTATCCCAATTATTTTCCTCCTCCTCTTTTCCACATGCCTTTTAAACATTCAAACCAATCTCTTGGAAGCCCTGAACTTGCTTGCAAGTTCCTGCTATTATCACTTTTCTGAGAAACCCTACTGATGCTTTGCTCTTTATTACAATCAAATCAACCTCAGCAGTTTCTGTTCCTGGATTTCAGGGTTTTATTAAATACACCAAAGTCATGATGAATATTCAAGTCCTCTTGTAAAGTAATAACTAACTGACTACAGCCAATATTTGTAACTTATTTGAGATTATGCTTACTAGGAAAATGAAAGATGTGGAAATCACTCAGAGTGGAGGATGAAAGAAATACTGTATCTCCCAGGGATCTGCTTATTGACAGAGTACCTCCTTCCCTCTTCAGCCTAGTGATAGGCTGAACCACAGACTAACAATAGCCTAAATCATACATATATATTACCACTGGATCTGCTGGTTTGGACATCAGGAGAGCTGCTAAGTTACCCGAGTAGGGTCTTTCTCTGCAGTACTTATGTTCTGAATTTGCTCCAAACGACTTGATCTTCCCATTGCACCTGAAAACATAAGACTTTGTTATGCTTCTGGGAAATCTGGATTCACATCTGTGTGATAGAGTCTGGCAAAGTAAAAGTAAAATCAGGAGTATCAATCAAGTACTTTTTTAGTATATGTTGCTAATAAATATATTTTTTAAAAATATGACCTTCCTTGGCTACTTGTGGTAGACTGAGCTTAATATGTCACCTGGTACTTTTGTCTGATCAGATTGTAAAGAATCCTTTGGGAAAGGATTGAAAGAGCATTTGGGAAAGCATTTGAACCATTCCTGTAAATTTTCAGTTATTCAAAAACTAACTTGAATGACATACATATCTATGTGAACTTTCCCCAAAATTTTCACAAGAAGAGAATAGCCAAGACAGTAACGTGAGAAACAGTTGAAAGAATTTGTTTACCCTGACAAGTTCAATTAAAATATTGAATTTTTACACAGAAATTGAAGTTTTAATGAAATACTACAGTCTTTTCAGCAGTTTCCCATGTCTAAAACCCTCAAATACTATGTATATAATTTTAATTAGAATTGCTACTTAATGTTTTATTATTAAGAACAAAGCTTTTGTTTTTTCATACTGACAGAGTTAGAAAGTGAATAATAAATCTCTGCTCTAAGTCACTCAGCACCCTGACACACGTTTGTGCAGCATATCATAATCATTTCTGGAAAATGATAATTAAATCATCCTTTAACAAAAGGTATCATATTTTTTAAGATTTCACCATAAATCAGTATTCATTTGTAAAGATATTATCTTAATAGCTGTCTTTGACAGTACATATACATATATGAAAAATACTGATGGTGTTGAAACTTCATGGCAGAGCAGACACGTGCTCTGCCTGGGACTTGTGGATGCCAGAAGCTGCCTCTTCATTTGTATCCCTGTAGGACCAGCCTGGAAGCGTCAGACCATCTCTGAAGTGATTAGATCCAGAGAAAGCAGGGAGCAAAGGGACAACTCTTATTCTATAAATATTACAAATTGTTTATCACTTCCTGCTAGGGACTGTAATAGAATTCAGGCCAGATAGGCTTTATTTTATTATTAGCTTGGGCTTTTTATCCATATAGTCACCATATCCAAAGAAGGGCAACAAAACTGGCAAGGGGTCTGGAGCACAAGTCTTAAAAGGAGCAGATGAGGGAACTGGGATTGTTCAGTCTGGAGAAGAGGAGGCTCAGGGGAGACCTTATTGTTCTCCACAACTCCCTGAGAGAAGGCTGCGGAGAGGTGGGAGTCGGCCACTTTTTCTGGGTAACAGTGACAGGACAAAATGGAATGGCCTCAAGCTGTGCCAGGGGAGGTTCAGATTGTATATTAGAAAGAATTTCTTCTCAGAAAGAGTGGTCAGGCACTGCAATGGGCTGCCCAGGGTGATGGTTGAGTCACCATCCCTAGGGGTGTTCAAAAACCCTGTAGATGTGGCTCTGAGGGACGTGGCTTAGTGGGAATGGTGGTGATGGGTTTACTGTTGGACTAGACAATCTGAGTGGTCTTTTCCAACCTTAATGATTCTATGATTCTGTGTCTGTCTTTATTATTTTTTGCTACATGCAGATATTAGATGTCCTAATAAGTTAGCATACTATTCAGAGCTGCTTATGAATATTTTAACTCTTATAATACTCTCAAATAGTAGCTGCTGATCAAGTCAGCATCTTTTATTATCTCTCACTGAGTAAGAAGACAGTTCCTGTCATCCCAGCTGCAGAGGGCTACCTGGCTTCAAGTGACACAACTCAGTTAAAACCAAGGCACTTATTGCAGAGTAAGTCAGGTTTAGTGCTCCAGCTTCTATCAAAGTGTTACCTCTAGTGTTGGCACCCTGTGGGCTTACATGAGATCAACAGCCTTGATTGCGGTTTGCTTAAAAATGCTTTGAACAGATGAGATAAAAACTTGCATTAACTCTCTGGCTGCTTCTTCTCATTATCCCTGTGCTGCCTGCACGGAGCAGCTCCTGGCTCTTTCATCCTTGCCTTCTCCTCACCCAGCATCCGCTCAAGGTGGCAGCACCGACACCACCATTTGCAGAGCAGGTGGAAGGGTTTGGCATGGAAATGTCCTGATTCAAATTATTTTGTCTCTTCTGTTCTCCAATGAAATCTGTTGTGAAAACACAGCTGAAATTTTAAACTCTGATCCTTTTTAGAATTGCTTCCAGAGTATTATTCTGAGAATCATATGTGGCAGCTTTCAATTCTCCAAATCATGTTTTCTCATTGGAAAGTTGTAGAGCTCCTAAAAGGAACTGAAATGAGCTAGATCTTCTGATGAAGCTATTGTAAATTTTCCATGCAAGCTGTAAAATAAATAGATTTAAAATAACTTATCAAATATTATCTGAGGTAAAAACCATATTGATATTTTTCAGTGAGATTTAGCCACCTTAGTGTTAAATGTAGAACCTATTCTCCTTGCAGAAACATAACTGGTAGGGATCCTTGTGTCCTGAAATTCTTTCAGCTGCAGATCCAGGTACAAATGCATATATGCCATTTCAGCATGAAAGGCATTTGTGCTGCATCCTCTGAAAACAGCCAAGAATTATGAGGCAAATAGACTCAACAACTCTGAATGGTAACTGCAGGGACGTCACTGTCCCTGCCTCATTGACCAAATGCCTGAACTGTGAGCATTGGGGCAGAGAAAAGAAAATGACCAAAGAAAACAAGAGCAAGGACATAATTAAAGTGTATAAATAGTAATGTAAGGTAATAAAAAACTGCTGGGCATGGCTGTCCACTGGATACAGACATCTGTAAGATTATGGGCTTTGATAGAGTGTTTTTGAAGTACTGGGAAAGGCACTCTGTATTTCAAATTCTCATGTGTATGGACTCCTACACTCTGTGCTCTCTCCCTAACGTTATGCTGCTTTTTATATCTTATTGACTCCCTTTCAAATTCTCTGCAGGAGTCCTTCTGCTTTCCCGAGGCAGAGTTTGCTCTGAGCATCTCCTCTCATCCCCTTGCTATTACCACAAGCTACTTCACATAGAGAAATGCACATTTTCCCAAGTGCTTCTGTTCTTTCTCTGTTCTTTCTCTTCAGATGGATATAAAATCTGGATGATAAATTAATTATTGAAAATCAGTGCCACCTCTCTCTTGTTTCTGTTACCTTCAAAACAAATATGTTTTATCAGTTAGTTTTGCACACATAAAAAGAAAAACACGTTTCATAAAATCCCAAGAAGGCTTTACATCTGCTTGGGAGAAGCAAGCAACCCGATTCTATTTGCAGTTATGAAAAGAGAACAGAATGGTGAAAAAGCATCTTTTGAGGGACAACAGCAAAATAATTTTACTCTTGAGACTACATTGTCTTTCCTTGGCAAACAACTTTAAAAGCAGTCTGTAGAAGTGAAGATGTTCAATTTACTATAAATAATTATAAAAGCCTGATTTCCATTTCCTATTTTCAGGTGTTCAGATACAACAAAATATCTTTTCCTACTAAGTAAGTAATATAAATATGAATTTCTTAAAATTTGAAGTTTTAAGGAGGGGACAGGGTTGGAGATGAAGATAACTTCCACTGGAGTTTAAAATATGAAGGCTAGTCACAAGTAGTTTGAGTTATTTTTTCAGAAAGAAACATTCTGTGGTCAAGAAGGCCCTAAACATGTTCATTAAACAAATCCATTCTCTGTTTATTCATTAAGTTAATTAATGTGCTCTGTTTAACATGATGCACCTTTGCCTGCCTCTCTTTGGTCCAGTCCATTCAAGGGACTGTTCTCACAGCTTACCTCTTGCCCTATTGCTGGCTTTTCCCAACTTCCAGCCCCAGAAAGTTCTGCCTTACTTCTGATTCTTACATCTCCCCCTCTGAAGAACATTCTGTGTAAGATGCTCTCTGTCAGGACTGGTACGCAAATAGAAAATAGACTCTGGTGGTCTACTTAACCACCAGACATCACTACATCAAAATCCTTTTTGACTTTTCTAAATGGATTCTCTGAACTAGAACTGAAAAACTAAGTTTATTCTTGCAGTATTTATTAAATATGCACAATAGTGTATATATGTTAGAATGTATCTAGAGAAAGGATTGATACTGTTCCTAACGTGCCTCAGATAAGCAACCATTTCTTAGGCTTCATGTTGATTTTCAGATGATAGAGTTACCCTTGCAGTTTCTGTACCATTTAACCACTGATGTGTTTCTGAACATCCAGCTCCCCGTATATTGAGTCATTTCTGTAACTATGCCATGATGTATGTCTTAATTCCACAACACTTCATTAACTAGCTTCATGGATCTACCGATGGATCTACAAATTTGTCTTTCTAGCAGAGCAGAACAAGTAATAAAAACTTGTCTTTCTGTGCATGCAAGCTCCCGGACCCTCTCAGAAGGTATTTTCAACAAAGAATTCCCTAAAATGCAGAAATCAAACCTACTGAAAATAATTTTTTCTGTATTTCTCTGATTTGAGACCCAAGCATGTGATGATGATGATGATGATGCTATATACTTACAGCAGTTTTGATGTGGATTCTAATCAAATCCCATACAGCTTTTGCACGAAACATGCAAGTCATGGCCTTTTGAAATATAGTAATGACAACTAGGCAGAATGAAGGACAAAAATCAGTGAAGTTAAAATATTCTTTCCTGTTAAAGGCATGAAAATTCAGCCTAATTTTCTGCATTTGTACTAAACTAGTCATCTACATTTACCATGTCAGTAATATTGTTCAGGTTACAAACAGAGCTTTCAGATTATTATCAGCAGAGCACTCTTTCTCTTTTTGTATTGCAATAAAGTCAGAGGAAACAAAAAATAAATGTATATCTTAAAAGCATCAAGATTGCTGTCTTTGTGCTCCAGAGCTTTGAGGAGCTGATTATTCTCCTCTGTCATGTGCTTCAGTAAAGGCACAGTCAATAGTTGCTTTGAACTAATAATCACTAGGAGCCAGAGAAGGACTCTGCTAATGTGCTAGCTCAGCCCTGTAGCCTAGGTCCTCCCCCCCTTCTATCTCTACTCCCACGCCCTCACTCTTCTACAGCTGGGCTGGAGCCGACAGACAGAGTAGTAGCACTCCACCACTGCACTTGCTTCTCAAAATACCACTAAGCAGTATCAATAATGTGACAGCTGAAATGTCAGAAATTGATTGAGAGAATGCATAAAACAGCTCTCAATCAACCTAATTTGGGGGAAGATACGAGATTTTGTGGGTATATAGCTACAGTATTACCTTGGGATTGGATTTGGATAGAAGTCATTGTGTAGCTGTTAAAAATACAACTAGTATTTGTGCCATTTTGGAGCAGTAGCATCCCAGACCTAGACAGAACAAATAGTGAGCAAGCACTAAGTGATTATAAGTCATACCGGTTTGCAATAGCACAGACTCAGTGACCTAGCATGGTCTAATAGTTTTATCTTCCTAATGTGATCAAGAGTGAAATCAACCCAGTTTCCTTATCTAATGAAGAAAAATTAGGTAGATATGTCCTCTGTGCTTTAGCCTACATCCTACAAATGCCCAGCCATTCCATGTGGTTACCTAGGGCAGTTCTGGGGTATTGCATGGTCACTGATCAGGAGAAAAATAAGTTAACCATTTCTAAAGCTAAATATCTGAGATATATGGGTAAGTTGCTGTACTGTTACATAGCCATGACTCCCATGAGTGGCAATATCTCTGTGCTTGCTCTTAGCTTGAGGCAAATACCAGGAAAAACACACTTCTTAAACCTTAGATTCAAGCTCATGCTTTGTTTCCTCCTTGCAATAAATTAATAGTGTGCATGAAGAGCAAAGAGAACATAGCTGACATCCAAACCTAGTGCAGATTGGTAATTTATGATTGAGATTCAAATTCAGTTCACTGGGATCTGGGGATGAAAGTAATGCCTCCTATATATTTCCATGGAAAATATCACAAAGAGAGCAATTACACTATTAGATAGAATAAATTCTCATCTCCAAAAATCTATTTCCCAACACAGCCACCACTTTTAGGTGTGCATTTTTGCCAGTGATGAACAAGAGCCTGCATGCTGCAGTGGAAAAAAATCTGCACCAGCCATGGTTTGTCTCAGTATTGCAGTCACCAGTGCCGAAACGCACCACCCACCACCTCACTGTGCTCACATCTGCTCTTTGGTCTCCATAAACATTCAGCAAATGTTGATGAATGCCAACGGGTGCAATTTTTTTCCACTTAGAGGAATTCAGTGATATACATTTTCTTCATACACACTTCCATGTCAGACATCATCATGACAGTGTCCCTCTGCTGCCATCTGTCATACCCAAACAAAATGTAATGAGATATTGGTGGGAAAGTTTAACCTCTAGTGCCATACCACCAACATCAGCCACTGCCATTGTGGGCCGAAATAATAAAAAAGGAGGCCTTACTTTTTGAGCAGCCCAAAACCAATAATGAATTCATGAAGCCATTAATGTCACCCACAGAGATAAATTGTCCAAGCCTACCGTGTATTCCCCATATTTCTGCATCTATTTTTTTTATTTGCAGTATTAAACTGAGGGGAAGATTCCTTATTGTTCATTACCCTGAAGCCTCATTTACTGTCCATCAGTTGAGAGTACAATCCAGAAAGTACTTTAGAATCATAGAATCATAGAATCATAGAATTAGCTAGGTTGGAAAAGACCTAAATATCAATGTCTCTCCTGAGGTAGACAGCTTTAGCCATTTGGTGGTTGCTTTTTTGTTGTTGTTTTCTTTTCTTTTCCTTGGGTTCAAGGCCATGTATATTAGCTTGCCTATACCATTTCTTGCTTAATTGGAACTATAGCAACCACTTTCTGCTCCTCCGTAGCCATGGCTGTTTTCTATGAAACTCTATGTAATACAAGTAACTTACCTTTTATGTTCTTCATGTTCATCACTATGTTCTCTTTCACTATACATTGGATTTACATGGTAAAGTTTTGGTAGAAGGAAAACTGAAGTCTCTTCTGTAAGAAGAGACCAGGGGGCTGCCCCCATGACAAGCTGAGAAACTTCTTGTCCTTATATCCACCCACCATTTTTTTTTCATCTTGTTTTCTCATCCCCATCCTGCTGAGGAGGGGAAATGAGAGTGTGCCTTGGTAGTCATCTAGCAACCAGCCAGATTCAGCCTAGGGCATATTGATAGTAATATAATCTATTATCAACTAAAAGCAAAAGTGATATTTCACTATATAGTGCATTAATTGTACTTATTACTGGAAACTACAAATACAATAGCATTGCATTATTTTTCTTTCTATTCTATTCTATTCAAGGCCTATTTTAATACCTAATATATCATAATTCAACATTTACATTCAATGACAGCAAAATTTCTGTTACTTATGTTAGAAGAATTGAATAAAACTTGGATATAGACATAACGCTCTACTTTTCACTCTGCTGGTTTTTGCTTGGATATAGTTAATTTTCTTCCTAGTGACCGGTATGATGCTGTATTTTGTATTTTTGACAAGAATAATGTTGACATTGTTTTAGTTGTTGCTGAGCAGAGCTTACACTAAGTCAAAGAATTCTCAGCTTCTCACACTGCTCTGCCAGCAAGGAGCTAATGGTGTGCAAGGAGCTGGGAGGGGACAGAACCAGGGGAGCTGACCTAAACTTGCCAAAGGTATATCTTGTTCCATATGGTCTTGTGCTGAGCTATAAAATGAGGATTGTCTGGGGATGGGGAGCTGCCACTGCTCAGGAACTGGTGGATGGTGAGCAACTGCACTTTGCAGCTGTTATTTTGTTTTATCATCATCATCATTATTACAATTTTCCAATTCTTTTTCTGTTCTGTTAAACAGTCATTATTTTTTCCCATGAGTTTTACCATTTTTCCAGTTCTCTACCCCCTTCCACTGTGGGAGGAGGGAAAGAATAGTTATGTGGTGCTGAGCTGCCTGCCAGGATAAACCACAACACCCTCCCGTTGTTTATAAATCAGATAAATACATAAATCCTGGGTGCTTGATACTCATGGCTCTACCCACTTGATACCCAACAGCTCTGCTGCTGCTGCTGGGTTGGGGCACATTAAATGCTTTGACTTCATGGAGACTGCAATGCAGATTATGAATGTTAGACTAAACCAGCCTTCTAGTTATATTAGCTTTTAAGATTTTCGTAGAAGTGCATTAGTCTCTTCAAGCCTTGTAGATGAAATATTGTGACATTAACTGGCAGCTCTATTCACACTGAAAGCTATTTATTGCAGCAGTAAAATTTGAAGAATTTATATGATTACATATAAATGAAACATTATCATACCCCTTTGGTTCTGACTGCCTGGTTACATCCTGTGCCTCAAAGTCTCCCAGCTGTGTGATTATATCATAATAATTGAGTGTTTTTCTTCTTGTTTCATGTATCCTTCTTGTTTCATGTGTCAAATTGCAATGAGAGTGATAATGACAAGAAGATTTTATATCTAGAAGGTGTTACATGTGTAACATTTGAGCTCTATTTTGTATTGATGGAAATAATTAAGATTTGGAATTAAAATATACATTTTCTTTCCAAATGAGATCTTCTGTTTCTTCAAACGATTTAAAGAACCCGGGCCTGATGGTCTGAATTTTGATGGTGGTACTTGTTGATACCTAATCAGTGTTGAACACGGGTCTCTTCTCTGTGTGCCATGGTTCATCTTGACAAATTAATATTACAAAGTCTTCATGTCTTGAAAATTTAGCTCAAAGTTTGTAAATCAATGTTCTAGAAAGAAGTAAAGGTCAGTTTGAGGTCTCACTTGGTGGATGTTCTGGTCAAGCTGAATAAACTAATTTCAATACAAGACATAGTAGTTTGAAAAAAAATGCTGCAGGTCAGAGCAATCCTGCCTTTCTTTACCCCAAGCCCCATGTATCATTCCTCCTGTACACTACAGAAAAAAGTGTGGTTGCTTAAGAATGGGAAGGAACACAGACATGTCTTTAAGAGCATGCTATACATGTTACCACAGGCAGCAGATGGGAACTATAGATCTTAGAATTGCGAGAAAGCAAGGAAAAAGGTTCAGTCTAAGGCCCCTGCATGTCCTTACAGTGAAAAAGGACATGACCACAAATGTACCACATAGTTTCTTGTTGGTGTCAGCCATACTTTGAATCTTTCTGTAATACAAGATGTCTGTGAGAGAAAACAAGTGAAAAATATTTCCAAAACTCAGGGATATTTTACAAATCTTAATACTTCTGCCTTTTCGGGACAGTTGTAGAATGGGAAAAGGATACCAACCTGTCATTTCACAAAATCTGAAAATAATTACCTTGCGTAATATTCACAGAATCACAGAATCACAGAATTGTAGGGGCTGGAAGGGACCTCTAGAGATCATTGAGACCAACCCCCCTGCCAAAGCAGGCTCCCCAGACCAGGTTGCACAGGTAGGCATCCAGGCAGGTCTTGAACATCTCCAGAAAAGGAGACTCCACAACCTCTCTGGGCAGCCTGTTCCAGTGCTCCGTCACACTTACTTTGAAGAAGTTCTTACACACATTTGTGTGGAACTTCCTATGCTTCACTTTGTAGCCATTTACCCTTGTCCTATTGCCATGCACCACTGAAAAGAGTCCGGCCTAGTCCCTTTGCCTTCCGCACCTTATGTATCTATAAACATTAATCAGATGCCTCTGAGTCTTCTTTTCTCAAGTCTGTACAGACCCAGGTCTCTCAGCCTTTCCTCATAGAAGAGGTGCTCCAGGCCCTTTATCATCTTTGTGGCCTTCTGCTGGACTCTTTCTGCTGGACAGATCCCTGTCTTTTTTGTACAGGGGAACCCAGAACTGGACGCAACACTCCCGGTAAGGCCTGACTATGGCAGAGTAGAGGGGGAAGATCACTTCCCTCGACCTGCTGGCCACTCTCTTTTTAATGCACCTCAGGATGCCATTGGCCTTCTTGGCCACCAGCGCACACTACTGGCTCATGGCCAACCTGTTGTCTACCAGGACCCCCATGTCCCTCCCTGAAGGGCTCTTCTCCAGCAGATCATCCGCCAACCTGTACTGGTGTGTGCGGTTAATCCTCCTTAGGTGCAAGACTCTACACTTGCTCTTGTTAAACCTCATCTGGTTCCTCTCTGCCCAACTCTCCAGCCTGTCCAGGTCTTGCTGAATGGCAGCACAGCTTTCTGGCATGTCAGCCATTCCTCCCAGCTTCGTATCATCAGTAAACTTGCTGACAGTGGACACTATCCCCTCATCACGGTCATTGATGAAGATGTTGAAGAAGACCAGATCCAGCATAGATCCCTGAGGAACACTGCTAAAAACAGGCCTCCGAGTGGACTTTGCACCACCAGTCACAACCGTCTGAGCTCTGTCAGTCAGCCAGTTCTCAACCCACCTCACCGTCCACTCATCTATTCCACACTTCCTCAGCTTCATTATAAGGATGTTGTGGGAGACGGTGTCAAGTGCCTTGCTGAAATCAAGGTAGACGACATCCACTGCTCTCCCCTCATCTAACCAGCTGGTGATGCCATCATAGAAAGCTATGAGGTTGGCTGAGCATGATTTTCTCTTGGTGAATCCATGCTGACTTTTCCTGATGATCTTCTTCTCTTCCAATTGCTTGGAAATGGGATCTAGAACAATCTGTTCCATCACCTTTCCAGGGACAGAGGTGAAACTGACTGGCCTGTAGTTTCCTGGATCCTCCTTCTTGCCCTTTTTGAAGACCAGAATGACATTGGATATTCTCCAGTCTTCAGGCACTTCTCCTGTTCTCCAAGACCTCTCAAAGATGATAGAGAGCTGTTTGGCAATCACCTCTGCCACTTCCCTCAGCACATGTGGATGCATCCTATAGGGGCCCATGGATTTATGCACACTGATGTTGCCTGGACACTCTCAGACCATCTCCTCCCTCACCAAAGGGGAGCATTCCATTCCCCAGACTCTCCCACTTACTTCCAGGGTCCAGGATTCCCGAGGGGGAGTCTTTGCAGTGAAGACAGAAGCAAAGAAGGCATTCAGTATCTCCACCTTCTCAGCATCCCCTGTTACCAGAACATCCCCCTCATTCAGTAGGGGACCCACATTTTCCCTAATCTTCCTTTTACTGCTGACATTCTTAAAAAAGCCTTTCTTATTATCCTTTATCTCTTTTGCCAGATTCAATTCCAGGTTGGCTTTAGCCTTCCTCGTTGCATCCCTGCAGGCCCTGATAACATTCCTATATTCTTCCCAAGTGGTCAGACCTTTTTCCCACATTTCATGGACCTTCTTCTTCCTTTTGAATTTACACATGAGCTCCTTGCTCATCCACACAGGTCTCCTGCCACCCTTCCCCAAATTCTTACTCAAAGGGATGCACTGATCCTGAGCTTGGAAGAAGCGCTGTTTAAAAGCTGACCAGCTCTCACAGGCCCCCTTACCTTCTAACATCCTAGCCCATGGGATAGCTCCAAGTAGGTCCCAGAAGAGATCAAAGTATGCTCTCCTATAGTCTAGGATCACAATCCTACTTTTTAGTTTGCTTCTTCCACTCAGGAACTTGAACTCCACCATCTCATGATCACTACATCCCAAGCGACCCCAGACCTTCACTTCCCTAACAAGCCCATCCTTACCAGTAAGAACAAGGTCCAGTAGCACCCCATCCCTCATCAGTTCCTCCACTACCTGCATCAGAAAGTTATCTTCAACACATTGCAGAAACCGTCTGGAATGCATGTGCCTGGCCATGTTGCTTACCTAACAAATATCTGGATAATTGAAGTCCCCTGTGAGAACCAGCACCTGGGATCACACGGCTACTTTCAGCTGCTTGCAGAAGGCCTCATCAACTTCCTCCTCCTCATCAGGGGGCCTATAATACACACCCACAACAGTGTCACTCATACTAGCCTGCCCCGTAATTCTCACCCACAAGCTCTCCACTGGTACATCACCCTCCCCCAGGTAGAGTTCGATACATTCCAGCTACTCTCTGACATATAGAGCAACTCCACCACCATGCCTTGCCAGCCTGTCTTCCTGAAAAAGCATGTAGCCATCCATGACAGCTTTCCAGTCACGTGAGCTGTCCCACCATGACATTCATTATATTATTCCCATAATATAATGAAAAGTACCACAGAAAAAAAACCATGAGAAAATCAATAGTTGTGTCCTCAGAGAATGATGTGAATGGGGTAAATTAAAATAAATCATGGGAATGCTCACTGGAAATTGACTGTAAAACAAAATATTGAATAGATGCTCATAAACTGAGCACCAGTCATTGTATGGTCTAAATGAAGTAGAATTCCCAGGAAAACATGTACATAAAAGACCTCCAGCAGGCTCTTCTGCTTATTCGGATCCTCAGGGCAGTGAAACAGAGACCAAGTAGGCAGGAGAGACAGTAAGACAAGGAAAATGGGTTATATAGCTCTGAATCTTTCTTCTTCCTCTGCAGTATTGTTCTCTTTTACTTACTTAATGTGACTGAATTATATTTGCACAGATAATTTAGATTCTTCACTTTAAAAGCGACAGAGTTCCTGATTTTCTATTCTCAATTATGGTATGTATGTGTGCAGATACCATAATATTATAGTGTGTACAGACAAAATGAGCTGAGCAGCAGTTCATAACTGAAATTTCATAACAAAATTAATCAAGTAATCTTCATTAAATTTCAAAGCTGTGCAATCTCCTCCTTCAGAAGTGGGTATTAAGCTCTTACTGCACAACTCTTCGTCTAAAAAGAGCAGCTAATCAAGAGTTTTGGAGCCCTGTCTTTCATTATGAGAAGATGAATGGGTTAATAAAAATATGTCTTCGTGTTTTGAGAATCAGTAGTGAATATCTTTTTTACTATATGACATATGAGTCCTTAGAGGAACTGAAGAAGATAAAAATAAGTATAGAGTGCAAGTCAAAAAGAAAAAAAAATTAAAAAAAAGGTCAAAAGGAAGAGAAAGAAAACAATAAAAATTTTTAAATCTTCATTCTGACATGAAGCCTCTAAATCATGAACAAATTACAACTGTGAAGTCTTCACTTATGCCAGTGGATCTTAAGTCTGTTACTGTGGGAACAGAAACTGACAGGTGTATTACTGGGAATGTGGTGGTCACCACCAAAGTCATATGATATGTAAAGAAAGGGGAGAACTGTGGCAAATTTAGAGCCTATAGCATCCTTCACAAATTATCCAGGAACATCTTCTAATGAATCACCTTGGAAATCAAAGTCTACTGTGAGGCTTTCAAGTAACACCTCTCCCCATTAATGCAAAATAATTTTATATATCTATTTTTTATTTTGAAGTGAGTGGATAGCAAATAGGAATTCTTTGGTCACCATCAAAATTAGCCTACTTTTGATACCATGTTCATCCCAGTTTAATTAACCTTCCCTCCTCTTCTCTATAATCCTCTACTCGCTATCCTTAAATTGAACTTCAAAAATTTTGGGATAGAGAGCATACTATGTTTATTTTATGACGTCTTGCAAAACAGAGTGTGACACTGTCATTTCTATTCAAATTAACTTTAAATTAAAGAAACAGTATGGGAAGAGATCAGCAGCTGATAGGAGAGAACTAGAGAGAAAGAAAAAAATTCTGTTCTGCTCTCCAACATTCTATCTGAACTGTTTGAGAGCAGAGGTGGACTTCGATTCACTCCATATTAACTATGTTAATGTCTGTGAGCTCATTTTTTGATTGCATCATTAGTTTTGACATAATCACAGACTTATCTCACTTTTAAAAAAACAAAACTAAACAAACAAAAAAGATCCATTCCATATTGCTAGAGAAAACACTCTTATTTATGTTGCTTTATTATCTGGCATTGATGAGGCAAATTATTCCCTCCCTTTTAATTGCACGTATAATTCCACACAGAACACAGAAGATATAATTGATTTATTTTGATATTGTACTCTACTCTTATACTTGCTATTGTGCTAACCTCTCTTCTTTCTTATTTTTTCCTTGAGGGGATAAAAGATCTTACCAATTGTTAAAAATCTGCAGTAGGTCAAAGAAACTTCATGCAAAGTAGCTACATGGGTGTATCTTTTCTAACTCTGTAATTTTAAAATCATTAAATTACTTAATATGAGATATCTGTACATTTATGAGAGCTCACAGAAATAGAAAAAGATAAATTATTATACTTACATCCATTGAGTATTCTGCATATACCTGTCTGCATTTTTATTATGTGTAATTACCTAGTGTTTGGGATTTCACTGAAATGAAAGAAGAATTCTGTACTAAAGGTCACTTGAAGGCACATATATCAGAATTTGTATTTGAATATAGGAGGGACATTCAGCAAACTCAGGAACTGAGGATCTGGAAAACAATTTTCAAAAACATTTCTAAGTAACTAAGGAATACAAGTACAGATTTCAGAAAATTAGAATGAAATGTACAAGAGTAAACTCCATTACTCTTTTTGGTAGAGCTGACTTCTAAATTTGTCCATTTTATATATTTAATTTTAAGAATGTCACCTTAGCTTCCAACTGTGCTAATAAAACTTAGCTGTAGCAGGGCACAGTGTTTGGATGCAGCATATGATATGCAGAAAGACATATTTCTAGTACAGTCCTGGCACAGTTTGGACTGAATGAACTGTTGCTTGACCAGAAAATCCGTAGGCAGCAGATAGAGTCTAAGAGCAATAAGAGGCTGAGAGACATTTTAGATATGGCTACACTGTCACGAGGAATAAGAGAACTGAGGTGTACGGATGTGTAGATACAGACCAAGAATCTTCCTCCAGCTGCATTTGGCTGGCACAGCAGTGGTGCATCGTGACAGGGAGCACAGTTTTAGGGGCTCATATTGCTAAGGTTAGTCTGATTCCACTGCATTTTGAGAGAAGTGGGCATAAGAAATACCCATGTTGATACATGATCCTGGAGAAAGAGATGAGTAAGGAACAAAAGGGAACTAACTTTGAGGCTGACAATCCTCATAGGATTTACTGAGAACGTCCTTGCTTGTTAGACAAGTGAGATTGCCTGTTTTCTTTATTTTTCAGAGCTCCTTTGTTGTTTGGATTTCATGACATGAGCATGGCTATCTGTTTGCTAGATAACTTAGGTCTTTAAGTTCAGGACCAGCCTTCATTTCAAAGAAGAAAGTAAATGTTTTCAGTCTGTTGATATTTTGTTATTTCATTTATAGATGTTTTGCCTGGTACCATATTGCTCTGTTTGTCTGTGCCATATGTCAGTAATAATATAGTCAAGCAAATCCAAACAGGAATCATTGCTTTGTGCTGACATAATAACAATTATGAAATACAAATTCTAAATAGCTTAGAAAGCTGAGTGCATTACACAGCCCAGCTTCTCCATAAAAACAAGCAGACAGTAGAGTGTATGATTGGTTCAAGTGATCTTAGCCACAGAGTCCTCCACAACTGCAAAGAATTAACTGCAGAAGGAGAACAGGAAAGATGATGATCATTGTCAGAGTCATTATGTTTTCTTGTACACCCAGAGAGAATACCTGACTGGCCCTAAGAACTGCATTTTAAGAACAATAGGCTTATTCCTGGGCACCTGGGAGTTAGCCATAACTTCCTATTTAGTACTTCAATTTCAGTACAACCTCTAGTATCAGTTACCTCTAGGAAATGTTTAATATCTTGTTGCCTCAGCTTCACATTATCTCATTAAAAGAACATACCTGAGATAAGTAATGGAAAAGGAACTACAAAATACACGTCAAAAATCCATTACTCAAATTGATAGTTTTTTCTCCTATTTCACTTGGCAGTGATCTTTCTTGTCACTAGCAGTAGGATCAGAGTAGAACAGTGAAAGATAATGATACCAGTGTTTTGGAAAACCATTTCAACACAGATCTTAGTGCAAACTCATGGTTTAAGGGTCAAACTAGTTTACTTCACATTATGTCACTGTGAACAGAGCAGATGTATAGCTGAGAAAGTCAAATTAGAATTAAATGAAGCATGCTGTAATGCTGCCTTTGGCCTGTGCCTACAAACTGGAATTAAGTGAAAGCTACAAAATTCTACTGACATCCTTTATAAATGTACTTTTTCTGGCACACAGTTCAGGTCCCCTCTATGCAACCCTAGCTTTAGAAAAGTAAAACATGATGCAATGGCTGGTTAACATGTGGAATGTGATGGCTGAGCCTTGGCAAGAGGTAAACTAGGAGTTCTTAACCTCAAGTAAATGTGAGCTGATTTAGCTGTGTTTTGTGCACTAAACAAGAAGAAGCAACTACTTGTATTTCAAAAGCAAAGCAGTTGCATGCTTGCAGTTCCTCTGTTACATAGTAAAGACATGGTCATTTAGTTGTGCATGAATGCTTGGAATTACTGGGTTTGAGCCTTTTTACCTGAACACTAGCATAAATCAGGTAAAACTATCTGGTATTGCATGTTTATTCAGTTGTTCTACATGAAAAGTATCTAATAAAATGCATGGTTTAAAGATACCTTTTCTTTCATGAAAAAGCAGATTTATGTAATATGATGGCTGTTACTCCCCCAGTATGATTTGCTTTTTCAGGCATTTTTACCCATATGCAAAGAGAATATGCAGAAAGAATAGATACAGCTTACAACATAAAACAGTTAAATGTACAACTGAGAGCTAGTGTTAGCAACCGAATAAATGTTTTACTGTGCTTATCAAAGAATCTTACTGCAAGGCAGCCATCTGGCAGGAGAGGAAGTTTAGCCCTCTTTGCCTGCTTGAGCTGTTCTTCCATGTTCCTGTGCTGTCATTATCCAACTTCTGTAATTTTTTTTTCCCACATGAGTTTGCTCTGCAGATCATGTCACAGTTCTTTCTCATGATTTAGCAGTTTTCTCAGAAGTCTGAACTAAGGTTAGATGGCTGGGACATATCAGATCTGGGACTTGTTCCTTGGAAAACAGGGATCTGAGCTGTGCAGATACTGGAGTCTGTAGACAGCAGCATCTTATATAGCTAAATAAGATTTAAAGAAGCACATCAAAATTATTCTCTGAAGAAAAGTGTTCTTCTTCCTCATAGATAATGTGATCTTTGCTGTGTGTTGGCTATGTTGGCAACTAAAGCTGCTACTTGACATGGAAAAAAAATACTGTTTACTGCTCCATGGCCCTTGTCTAGATGCACTCTTATCTGAGTTCTCTACTCACATTTAAAGGTTGGAGGAAAAAGAAGAAATATGAACTATTTTTTCTGGAAAAAAAACCCAAGGAAATAAGATTAAGTGTAGAGAAATTTCATGTTCTGTTTTGTTACCTTACGGATATTTTTGCTTTAATCATAAAGCCACAGGTCGTTCTTTAAATGGATTGTAGTGAGTTCCAATTACACTGCAGTAACTGAGAACCAGTACGTCAAATGTAGTCATATGATTTACTAGCACAATTACCTACTGCACTGACTTCAAGCTGATGTACTTCTAAGTTTTTTTTTTCCCTTAAAAACTGGTAGTATGTCAAAAAGACAGTTCTTAATGTATGCATTCATAATGGAAAAAAAATCTAACTTATTTCAATGTAAACAAAATCTCCAGTATTTGCATTTACCAATCTCTCCAATTCTGTCCCAGCTTTTTATTCTGTGTGATAAATCAGAATGCATATTTTAGTATCAAAGGACTCAAACGCTGAATATTTATTATTTGATTTTCAGAACACTCACTCACTCATTCTGCTTTAGAACAGAGCTCTACAAAAAGTAGTACTGGTACAAGTTAAAGAACAAATGAATGACGGGAGAAAAAAGTAACCTTAAGATGTATACTATTTCATCTTATTTTTTTGTTGTTGTTCAGAAGCTCCTTTCTTTAGAAAATCCATTCATATTAAAATGCAAAATAGAACTTCCCCTTTTTTCTGTGCTTTGATTAACAGGAAATTAGCCAAACTGAGAAAGGAGCTCGTGACTCTGTAAAGATATTTTATTGTCACTTCAGTTCTATTCAGTATACCCTTTCTGCCTTCAATCTTCAGTTTAATGCTATGTGTATGGTATGGATCCATGCTTTTAATTAATTTATGTTTAGTAATAGATATTCAGACATGGTTTAGCACTGCAATTTGAAGACTAGCCTAAGTTTGAGCCATACTGTGCTCATTAAATAACTCTGAGATCTGTTATTCATGCCTTAAGATATTTAGCAACTGATAACCCATAAGTAAAAAATTCAGTATGCATTTTTATTTACTTATTTATTCATTTTAGAATTTAAGATTTATTATGGTCACTAGAAATACAGTTGTTTTTGTCTGTGTCTTGGAATTCATTTACCTTTGTTGTTCATTAATGCTGTCCTGCTTGCCATAAGACAGAATTATCAATGGCTTCTTCAGAGCAGATAATTTCTGAATGTCTTTCAGACAAAATTTGGAAACAAATAAATACTATTTCTCAAATTAAAGGGGGTTAGGGAGAGAGGAACAAGTGGGAATCAGCAGTCTCCTACAAGTTTTCTATAATAGGAAAAACCTTACCTAATGTTCTGAGTGTATTATAAGGATCTGCAATGGAATTTAAGTATAAAATAGAAGCTTAAATACAGTGTAGTCAGAGAAGAGAAGGAAAAATAACTAACACTAACAATATGCAGAAATCTTTTACAAGTGAATTAGTGGGAAATGTATAATAAACCATCAAGCCCTAAAAAAGGTTGCCACATACATATTATTTTATAGATTCTTTCTAAAATTTATCAAAATCCATTTTAGAACCAATTAGGTCTTCTGTAATCCTTACTGAATTTGCACAATCTCATAGAATCTTGCAATAGTAATGGATTTAAAAAAAATTATTCAGATTTTCAACCTATCTGCATTCATGTTCCTGTTCTACTGATATGTTTCTCTGCCATTATAATTCCTTTATATTTCATTTTAAATAGTCTCTAGTATTTATATGGAATGCATGATCAATCCCAGCTTTAACTTGGTTAGAGTAATTCTGCTTAGTATGTTCCTGTAACACAAGATCTCCATCTACAGATCAGTCCATTAACATTTCCAAGCACTTATTTCAACTTCACTTAATCTTTCGTATATATATATAGCCAGAGTTGTACTCAGTTTGAGATATTTCAGATGAAAGCTTATCAGTGCCCTACTGAATGTAAATAATAATCTCTCTCTCCACTGGAAATAGTTCATCAGAAGCATCCTTGGATCACATTTGCCTTTTTAATGACAGTAATACACTTGTGACTCACAGTCATCCCCTGATTAACTCAGATCTGCCTCTTTCTCAGTCTTTCTAGATGATGGATTCCCAGTTGAGTTTATAGAAGACAGTTATGTTTTTCTTTCTCAGGAGCATGACTGTGCACTTTATAATATTGAGTTTTCTACTGTTGAATATGATAAAAAAAAAAAAAAACGAATTCCATCCGGTTTCATTTGCTTCCTTTTTAGGTTCACTTTCAATAAACACTGAGCAAACAAATGAATCTGCCTGAATGCTTTCAGACTGGGACTTTCAATGAGTACTTTTGCTTTTCCCCTTGCTAATATACATAAATACGTATGCTAACAGAGCTTGTTTGCTCAGCTAATCATAGAATGGCAATAGTACAGTCTGCATCATTGACACAGTTATTACCCAAGATGCTTCAAAGTTAGTGCGTTCAGAAGATGAGGAGACATATTGTGAGCTCCTTCCTGGCTGCAGCAGTCAATAATAAAGTTCTCATTGTCACAAGTGAAAATGGAAGCGAACTTTTTGCATTTTAACTATGTTATTTGTTCTTTTATTCTTCAGGACCTGTGAATACTTTGTATCAGTCATGTAGTCATCTCTTATCCTGGACAGCAGACGTTGTCCTTTTTTTTCTATGTGCATTTATACAGCAAATTACCAGTATCGTTGGCTATTTCATCGACTCGGTGTTTAGAAACAGTTCTTACTTTCAGAGAAATGTTGCATTTCAGTATATCTTTCTTATTCTTCTTTACAAAACAACAAGAATTTTGCTGTAAAATGTGTGAATGCAAGAAATTCATCCTTTATTCTTCTATAAAAGTTAGACTTTGTATTAAAGCTCTTTATTTGAGCCTGAAAATTTGAATGAATATCCATTTTTATTAATGTTATCTTTGACCATTTGCATAAACATGTAGGCAAGGAATATTCTTTACAGAATCACACTGTGTACTCAAAGCAGAGGTTCAAACAGGTTTAGCTTGAGTCTTTTAAGATTTTTTTCCTGATTAGACAGGCTTGAATCTCAGAAACAACCCATTTTGATCAAACTGTACCCATGCTCTCCATACACAGTGATTGAATCCATCATTAAAGGTATTTCCTATCCTTTCCATCCTCAGTTTTACTGATACAGAAACTGGAAATGTCTTGTTTACATATATCCTTAGTGACTTCTCCAGCTTTTTTTCCCGCTTTCTTCTTCACTATAGAAAGATGATCTCTTTGGCCCAAATTGAGAAGAGACAGTTCAGTAGCTTTGCTGGCAGTAAAGAAAAAGCAGAGACAAGAGATATGATGTTAGATATGATAGAGAGAAATCTGAACCAGGAAGCAGGAAATTCTGGATGTATAAGTAGGTAGAAGATTATGTGTGTCTGAAGAAAGAGATTAGAATGGGATGGATGGTGAAAAGTCTGTCATTTGTTAGAATACTTAATATTTTTTATAAAAATTAACCTCCACTCATCATAAATGCTATACTCATTACTCTATGTAAACCCCAATATTCTGTTTTCTTTGCAACGTATGATTACTTATCATGACCCTAGAACTACTGGTAAAGCATTGACTCTACAATTCTGCATCATAAAAATAAATTCCTTCAACTATAGCACTTCCTACTGTAGTCTAAGGCCCAAAGCCTCCGTATTGTTTGATTCTTAATGACCACGTAGAGCCTATTTTTCATGAACATGGACTACAGTCCTAAAGATTGTCTCTGAGGAAGGACAATGAACAAACTAACCCTAGGAAAGCAAGTCATCAGAGAGTAGGTGATGTAAACAATGCTGTGGCCACTTCAGTCAGCTGGTGGCAAGTTGAGGTTCCCCATCCATTATGAATTAAAGCTGAAACTCTGCCATCTGCCCATTCCTAGAAAGATCCTCAATGTGGTAAAAGTCATGGAAAAAAAATTCATTTTCTATATTCTGTTTTAAAATAACATATTCTTTCCCATTTATAAGTAGTCTGCAGATGCATGCATGCATTTGTGTGTAACAGAGAGAGAAATTTACATCTATAGTTTTCAGAAATTTTCTAAAATTTAGATAGTCTGTTGATCCATTGACCTTCAAACCTCTGAACCTTCATATGTATATGTTTTACAGTTTTCTTGAAAGAAGCTGTTCTGCTGATGGTGGTGAGGAGAAGAACTAAGGGTGGGTGTGAATAATAAATGTAAGACTTAAGGAATGAGTCCTCGTAAATGCCGCTTATAAAGAAGTACTTCTTTAAACCAAAGTCAGGACCCTCATACTATAAGCAATGAAATTTATTTTAAAAAGCTGCTGTACTTAGCTCAACTTTACAAAGAATTTACAAGCATTTACTGTTTTCTCTGTGTAGATTGACAAGTCACCTATCTCTGTTTCTAACAAATCTGCCCTTCTTGCACATAGAATAAGTAAGGAGACACTAGATGATTCCTGTTAAAAAATTTTCATCCTTGAAATGAACTCTTTTGTACCCTGAGGTAACGTATAGACAGATTCTGCACCCTAAAACTAAAATCTTGCAAGTGGTTGCTTTGTTTTTCTTTTCTTTTTGACTGTGATCTACTTTATCTCTTCAGCATCCATGAGTCTTTTGATATTTATATCTTGATGGAGCTAAGAAAGATTCAAGTTTTGCAAACTCCCATGAACTTGACATCAGTTTTTGAAAAATAAGCAGACTGCTCAAGAGCAAAACTGTACAAATTAACCAGATGAATAAAACCCAATGGATGTGATTAGGAGGACTAGATTCAAAGCACAGAGCTCATATTTCCTTGCCCAAAGTTTGGGCTGTATATTTCCACTGACAGCTTAATGACATTCAGTCGCTGATCATCAGCAAGCAACTGTCTCCTCCTTGTGGGAATTTGTCTTCTTTTTCCACTAAATTGTTCTACAATTTCTATTTGTGAAAATTTGTCTCTTACACTTTTAACTTTTTTTTGTATGTTTTTATGTACAAATTCAGTTAATCTGATTTGAATCAATCTGATTCAAATTTTACATAAATTTTTAATAGTTATATTCAGTAGTAGTATATTGTCATGTAGCTCAGTGTCCTGTATATAATCTTGCACAATAATTGATGAATTTACAGGTGAAAAAGATTATATTCTACAACTTTACAATAATTTGTATAATTTATAATTTCATCATGCTCTTTAAACGTCTCATTATTAATGTCCTCAGTGGAAGCAGTATTACACTATATATGTTTCACAGCAATAATGGGCAGCTCAGGAATCCATAGGAGCTTCTTTAACTGCTTATAAGTAATGCTGAAATGCATAAAATTCAGTGATAAATCCTAAGGTAAGCGTTAATTTCATTTAAAGGACATTTTACGGATAAAACTTGTGGTACCTTATAATTACATTGCTATCTTGAGAAGTTTCTCCAAAGTCCACACAAGAAGTCATCTCTCTGAATACTAGGCATTCCTTCAAATGTGAAGCTCAATACAGACTGTTGTGACATAGCTGGAATCTGAAAGAGTGGACTCAGCCTCCCCACTTAAGTCATCTAAAGCACATTATGATCCTAGACAATCATCCAAAAGCCTTCTGCAATCAGTGCAGTGAAAACTCCAAGCGAGACTGCTTCCAGTGTAAGACAAAAGTCCTATGTAGGCAGCTGAGCTGTGTGCCGACCAACCTTGTTCTGCTGAGGGGCCCAGGATGGCCATCTTTAAGTGCTGACCTTGTAGAGAACAAAGATAGAAGGAATTTTACTTAACACTCTGTTCCCTTCAAGACTTACCTTTTTTTAGATACAAAGTTTATTCCAGTTTACCTAATGTAACTCAGTGACCAGCTGGCATCTACAGCAACGCGATGATAAGAAAGAGTTAGTGAGTTTTAGCTGCTGTATTTGCTTTGTCCATCTGTATCTGTTGGCTACTTAAAAAGTCCACCAGAGATTTGAGTTTGACTCACCAGCACCATTAACAACATTTGTTAAAATCTTTTTCATGATGGATGACACCTATGATCCTGTACCTGATCAAATCAACCAATACAATGAGAGCATGAGGTATTAAAATAGGAAATTGTTTGAAGATTGCTAGCTAAGGTATCACTGGGAACAATGAGATCTATAAAAATGATAGCAGTCTTCGAGTCTCCTATTTATCCATTATTCTGCATTTTTTCCCAAGTTCAAATGATTGCACCAATCAACAATGATAAGGACTCCTGGAAAATGCAGCAAGTTATTTGCTTCAGGTGGGAGAAAAATAATTTTCAAAGGCTGGCAAACAACTCACTGCGTGGAATAGCAAGCCTTTGCTTGGTGAATAATCAACATCTGAGTTAATGTGTTGTTCCTCAGAAATTCCTTAGTTTATTATATTTCAGGGTATACCTTTTCCAAAACTGCTGAGTGAAGGACTGGAAGACTTAGTTGCCCTTTGATTTTGCACAGCACAAACTCTATGCATCCCGTTTTTTACTTTAAACAGTTTCAAGTACTGACTTTTTTCAGATTGAAAATACCTCTAAGCTTAGTGTTGCTGATTTCTCTCAGAGCCAGTGTCTCAGCAGTTTCTTTTCATAACAGAAAGACACAATGACCTTTCTGCTTAACTGTTTGGGACAAAATCAATTTGTGCTCCATCTCCTGCAAGTGTAATTGAATGATTACTAGCCTGAACTCTATGTTACGTAATTGTAATTAATTATATCACAATTGATCTGCAGTTCTGACTCAGTCCTCCCTATGCCCTTCTCAAACTGGGACCATGCTCATGCACAAATGATACACTGCACTTTTAAATTCAAAACCTAAGAAAACAGTGTCTCTCAACAACAGTAAAAGTCATAAAACAATTTTAAAATATCAGATTATTTCTACGATTTTTGAGGTGAATTATTTCTGTGCTGAAGCTGCATCAATAGACACTATTGTCCAGTGCTGGAAAGCAGAAGCAGCCTTTGAGAAATCCTGACAGGGCAGCATAAGCAAGTAGAAAGCTGAGGTGGGAAATTCTGACTGACGCCTGAACGTGACTGATAAGCAGATGAAAGGCAGGAGGAACAATGTCAATGGATGCTTAAAATAGCCCAGAGAAAATGAGAGAACACTAGGAAATGTTGAAGATGGGTCAATGCTTTGATAGCATTTCTAAATCAATGTCACAGACGCCTGATAGCAGTACAGCAAAGGACTTACGAAGTCACACAAGTCAGGTTTCCTGTTAAGCCAGTTTGTGAGTTTCCTCATTATTGAACAACCTCCATTTTAAACAGATGATACACTTCTATGGACTAATCCCTGTATTTTTCCAGCTTTGGCATCTGGTAGTACGTCCATTCTTAAATAACAGGTGTGCTCACTGCCAGTTTGGATCTACTTCTATTTATCCAGGATTGAATTACTGCAAGTCCTCTGCGCAGAGACTTTTCTTACAGCTCACATAGCAGTTCTCAAATGCAATGCAAACTCCATCGCTTGTGAAATACCGGAAAAAACTGAAGTATTCAGAATTAACAAATATAATATTCAAATTCTTATATTTATTTCAAACGTAAATGACTCTTCGTTAGTGTCTAATGAATGATGAACTCTCATATGGATAACTTATGATTTCATAGAAACATAGAATCATAGAATCAATGGCCTGGGTTGAAAAGGACCTCAAAGATCATCTGGTTTCAACCTCCCTGCTGAGTGCAGGGTTGCCAACCACTAGACCAGGCTGCCCAGAGCCACATCCAGCCTGGCCTTGAATGCCTCCAGGGACGGGGCATCCACAACCTCCTTGGGAAACCTGTTCCAGAGTGTCACCACCCTCTGAGTGAAAAACTTCCTCCTAATATCTAACCTAAATCTCCCCTGTCTCAGTTTAAAACCGTTCGCCCTTGTCCTATTGCCATCCACCCTCGTAAACAATCGTTCCCCCTCCTGTTTATACTCTCCCTTCAAGTATTGGAAAGCCACAATGAGGTCTCTTCATGACTCACTACATCTCAGAGGATAGCACTAAAGATTCCATAGTACTGTCTATAACAAAAATAGACTACCTTTCAAATTAAAGAATAGGATAGGAGAACAGGAGAGGTTCTTCAGCTCTGTGATCATCTTTGTGGCCTCCTCTGGTCCTGCTCCAACTGCTCTGCATCCTTCCTGTGCTGCAGACCCCAGGCCTGGACACCATACTCCAGATGGAGTCTCACAAGGGCAGAGTAGAGAGGGACAATCCTCTCCCTCCTCCTGCTGGCCACCCCTCTTTTGATGTATCCCAAGATACTGTTGTCCTCCCAGGCTGCAAGAGAACACTGGGAGCTCATCTCCAGCTTTTTGTCTAACAGAACCCCTAAGTCCTTCTCCATAGGGCTACTCTCAATTAGTTCTTCTTCCAGTCTGTAGACACATCTGGGTTTGTCCATACCAAAGTACAACACCTTGCATTTTGCCTTGTTGAATTTCATTAGGTTCTCATGGGCCCACTTTTCAAGGCTGTCCAGGCCCTTCCAGATGGTGTCCTTTTCATCTGTTGTGTCAACTACAATGTTCAGATTTGTGTTGTCTGCAAACTTGCTGAAGATGCACTTAATCTCACTGTCTAGGTTGCTAACAATGTTGAAGAGCACCGGTCCTGAGGCTGACCCTTGGGGGACAGCAATCATGTCCTTTAGAAATTATAAATCCTATCATATTTAGATTCCATATGTAGTTACAGTTTCTTTTGCAGGAAGGATTTTCTGCTCAGGAAAGCCTCAATCCCTCACAAAGAGGTGGTTTCTGGATGCAGGCAAAGCAATTAAGTAAATGGTGGAAGGAGAATCCTTCTGATTTATTCATCAGGATGGAAATTTTCAAGGGTGGAAAGAGAGGTCTGGGGTAAATGTTCATTTTTACAGGAACAGGGGAATGTGCAAAAGATGATATTCATTTTTCATAGTAAAAGGGTTCAGAGAAGGGAAAAATTATGTCCAGTGCCTGGGGGGCTCACAGGAAGAAACAGAGTGTTGGTCCTAAGCAACTAGCAGGGTGGTGTTCAGATATGGGATGGTATCAGAAGAGTTCAGGACAAGAGTATGATATTCTGATCAAGGTGGTGGGTGGATATACAGGCAGTGCTGTGTACTGCAGCATATAATTGACAACTCAGCTCCCCCAGGTTCAAAGAAAAGACTGTTATGGAAATCACTGGAATTTAGATCTTTGGTCTATATCAAGAATAGGTATGTCTCTCCAACAGCAAGCTTAGGAGAAACGAAAACTTTCAATAAGCGAAAAATTTGGAATAATTAACTGAATAAAATGAGACAAATATTTGGAGTGGCTTAACTAAGTATGTTGTATGGCTATAAGATAGGTCTTTTTCTCTGTGTTAACAATAGCTACACAAAAAAGCTTTGGACAGCTATGGTGCCTGTGGGATTAGATTCGGAAGAAAACCCCAGAAATCTGGCTTTATTGGAATAAGTTTTCATCACTGTTCAACATGGAATAGAACACAGTGTAATTTGGCAGATACATAGGACTCTGCATTTTATTTCAGGATGTTTCATTGTATGTCTGTGGCAGTTTAAAAATAAAAACTGTGTGTTTTTGGAGGGGACAGAAAAACTAATGTTCAGAATTAAAGATTCAGTCAAAAAATACTTGGGGACCATGTTTTGTGTACTCATGATTAATTTTGGAAGCATTAGTGTTCATATCAATCTCACCATTTATGTTCATATCCATCTCAATTTCTCTTTTTGCTTGATCAGCTAGACTAGAACTTTATAATTTTGGAGAAATAACAAGATAGAAAAAATATTTATCTTGCTTTTTCTTATCAAGTATTCAAATAGCTTCAAAATACTCTACTGAACTACATTGTTACAGCTTATAGTACAAAATGAGCTATCTAGGATGGTTGAATCTAACATTCTCCATCTGTCCTTTCAGATAAAAAAAACAAAAACACTTTATATCTATTGTGACAAGTCTGAGGCATATTTTATTTTTATAAAGCCGAGTTTAATACCACACCAAGCTCCAATATTTCTATCCAATTTTTTAACTTTGGTTTTATATGATTTTAAATATCTTGCTTATTGATTAAAATCTTAATACTCATATTGATAAAAATTGCTTTAAAGAATTCATAGCATGTATTTATACATTTGATGTAATACACACTCCATGGAAAAATAGCTCACAATTTTCACGTTAATCATCTTTGGATCTTCTTAAGAAAACTGGATTTTCAGCGATTTAAAAGATTGATCCTTCTCCAAATCAATGGAAAAAGTGCTTCCAAATTTAGTGCATTCCTAAACAGGCTATTTATGTCATGCATTTCAAGATCCAGCAATTTAATTTACTTCCTGTTTATATGGCATCTGGCATTAAACAAATCCATCACGTTAATCTAGCATGAAGAAAGCCCCACAGGTGCAGAGAGTGTTTAGAAAGGATATGAGAACATGCCCACGATGCTATGACATCTTTAATAATTTTGATATAATTTAAGAAATGCTATGGAGTCACTGGCTAGATCTATCAAATATTAACTACATAAAGGATACTCAATCTAATCAGGGTTGGATTTCATCTCAAATAGGGCAGTCTTAGTAGTGGATCTTTATGGAGAGTCCTCCTCCAGGATCAGTCCTTAGAAGGTGCATACATTATGCAGTCTTTGGGTTGCGCTCACTGAAAGCATAGCTCTAGGTTCTTGGGTAAATACAATAGGTAAACTAATTATCTCAAAGATGGATGAGATCGAAGCTTGTTTTGCTCAGAATGGCATCTGAAAATGAATATGGGAGAAGTTTACCGATTAAAGTAGACTTTGATTAAAATGAGATATGACACTACAGGAGCATGAATTATTCGTGTCACCTAAATATGGAGACTTGACATAAAACTGGCTACATCATGAAAAATGTTGCTAATGAAAGCTACATGTTTTGGGATGATATATCAAACTTTTAAAGTTTTTAATCTACTGATTCTATATCAGGAAATTATTCCATAATATTACTCACATGGTCCATGTTATCAGAAGCGAGATACATGTCTTGTAACTTGTGCCATGCATACGTGTGCAGGACACTGGGAGACACATAGAAGATGTGTGGAGTTAGACTATAAATCCATCTAGTTCAGTAACCAGTCTCTGACAAGCAAACAAGGAGAGATGCAAGGTGAAAGATACAAGACCAAGGCAAGAACATATGATATTTCTTTGGAACATCCTCCCCAGATCCAGCTATTTATGACTCAGGGATATCTACAAGGAATCATTTTGTTTCAGACTGATTAGATTTGTTTTAGAACACACATATTCTGCAAAGCTTTGGGATCAAAACTCATTTCTGATTTTTCATTCCTTACTTTGAAGCCTGAGTTTCTTCCCTTTTTTTGTGGAATTGTTGACAATTCCTTAATTAATTAATTAATGCATTTATTTAAACACACAGCAGTACCTTTTCATTGCTTTGCTCCGTTATGGTGTTCCTTGTGATCTTTAAAATACTGAAATACACTGAACCTAGCAATCACAGTGGACTAATATGAGTCACGGTGGACACATTATCAGGAGGGTCATTAAATCAGGGTCTAGAGGAGGGCCACTAAGAGGATGAAAGGGCTGGAGTACCTCTCCTATGAAGAAAGGCTGAGGGAACTCAGCTTGTGTAGCTTGGAAAACAGAAGGCTCCAGGGAGACCTCATTGTGGCCTTCCAATACTTGAAGGGAGAGTATAAACAGGAGGGGGAACGACTGTTCACGGGAGTGGATAATGATAGAACAAGGGGGAATGGTTTTAAACTGAGACAGGGGAGATTTAGGTTAGATATTAGGAGGAAGTTTTTCACTCAGAGGGTGGTGACACTCTGGAACAGGTTTCCCAAGGAGGTTGTGGATGCCCCGTCCCTGGAGGCATTCAAGGCCAGGCTGGATGTGGCTCTGGGCAGCCTGGTCTAGTGGTTGGCAACCCTGCACTCAGCAGGGAGGTTGAAACCAGATGATCTTTGAGGTCCTTTTCAACCCAGGCCATTGATTCTATGATTTTATGATTAGGACTCTTCCAATCTTTCAGTATACTTCAGCAAAGAAAGGAAATAAGGAAATAAGGAAAATGAAAGTATGTAACTGATTACACGACACAGTGAATGCATCCCTTTCATTTTTCCCTTTGTGTTTATTTTTCTAGATTTCTATTCTCTACAGATGGGCCATGAGTTTTCTGTATCATGTGTAAAATATCTGCAATGTACAAAGTTGTGCTGTGCACATTTACCTGAGCTTGTGCTGAATGAATTGTTATCTCTGTTGCCATGGGACTCTGCCTTAGTAAGGGCATGCTTCTCAGTAGGATCAATTACCTACCACCAAAGCTCATCAAAGAAGAGATTTTCAATTGATAACAGAAGTACTCACATCGTGTGCATGACCAAATTCAATGCTTAATAGATGTATTTTCATTTATATCAGCTGGTCTCAGGTTAGACCTCTGACCTGAAATGATATTTCTAGCAAGTTTGAACATTAAAACTTTGATTAACTTAGAACAACATTGATCCCATGATATAGAAATAAAAATACATTGTGAGAGCAAGCACAGGAATGAAGAAGTCCTATGTCTTCAGAGATGCTCATATGGCCTCTTTCTTTTCTGGAATGTAAGTATTTTTCTCCTATGAAAGACTCTAGTGATTGCAGTAGGCTGAGTAGCCATGCAAAATTTTGTGAAGGATGAAGTACTACAGAAAACAAATGACAGAAAGGAAAAAATGAAGTAAATGTTATTTTGCAGAAGCAGTTCTGCATGAAGGGTACTGAAAGCTGCTTAGGATGCACAGTTATGGCTTCAAATGGCAAAACAAGTTGGGCAGGGGAAGCTCTAGTGAGAATTTGAAATAACAGAATTGCTATTAAGAAGTTGATGTTTACATGTTTCCATCTGTCTTTATTTCACTAACCACATGGTTGATCATCAAACAAACTTTCGACTCTTTTTTTTCCTTCTTCTCTATTGTTTAGTATTTCAGTGTGTGTTTGCCTATCTTATCCAGAGTTTGTATATTAGGCCTTTTAAGTACTAAAATCTGTTACAATAAATCAAGGCTTCTCTAACTTAGCTGGACAGCTGGCACCCCGTTTATGGCTTTAGAGGGAATTTGAAAACATCTGTGTCTGATGAATTACCATAAATTCACAGCAGCTCCTGCAGCAGGAACAGTTCAGAGGTGCAGATATCTGGTAATAAATAATTAATGAGCACCAAAGCAGAATCTTTCTTTTATTGCTGAAGCTGAAGACAGCATACTGTGCAAGCCATAAACCAATCTTTATTTTAGAGTTGGTCTTTTCCATTCAGCTGGCTTTCTATACTGGTTACCAATCAGAAAAACTCCAGGCAGTGCAGAAATAGTGGGCCTCATCTTGTATCTCCTAGCAACAACTGCAATCCTTACTCAGCAAAATAGTCTTTCCACTTAAGACAAGGAGGTTGCTTGAGTTCTCAAGGGGTCTTTCTACATTAGAAGTATGCGATGTGGGATAAATGACTCAGTGCTCTCTCTCAGTATATCTTAACAGAATGTAGAGAGCTCAGAAGTCAGATTTTCCTTTGTTTGTCTTGTCATTTGCTTGCTTGTACAATGTGTGTTTATGAGGCTAGAAGAGTAACTTTCAGAGGCTTTTAGATAATGACTTAGGTAGGACTCGAAAGTGGTGTGTCACAGAAGAAGACTGTGGACTGCATGGCTCTCTGAGTTATTCCTGATGTCAAAGCCAGAGGTGGAAGAACATCAGCTAAGCATGGTCTAGCAGTAAAGGTATCTGAGTATGTGTGAGGAGCCTGCACACATTGCTTCAGACAAGGAGAGTTAGATTCCATTTTCAAATTGAAGAACTTAAAACTGTTTGATGAGAATCAAGAGTTCAAGTGTTGCCCCAAAAATATGTTTCTTTAACCTCACTGTGAGGAATCAAAGCAAGAGAGGTTGGTCTTCGGTCACAATAATGTAAGAAAATCCTCTCATTAATCTTTTATAACTATTTATTCTTATGTAGTCTGGTTCACCAACCTTAAGATGGATCATATTGCTAATCTATTATTTCTGCTGACCTTAGAAAAATAAGTTAATGTGGTCTCACATATATGTAGTGAATCTTTTCTTCTGAGATTCCCTTCTCTTATTGAGGAGCAGGATGGACATTGGTGCTCTGATTGCTTGTCCCTGGCAGACTGTTTTTTTTTCTGGCAGAAGTTAGTATGTCAACTAGATCTTTGAAGAAAAGCTTTTGAAGGAATAAAGTTTTTTCCCATTGTTGTTTTCCCCACTATATATTCAAATCTCATTTGTTTCATTGCATCTTCTAAATAATGTGCATATTAGATCTGAAGGATTTAGAATGTGATAATAAAATAATATGCTCTAGTGGGGTGAGGAATGTTGTTAAAACTATTAATAGGATTTAATATATTCATTTTTATGAGTACATACATTATGGGATTTGACTCTTCAGAAAGGACACATAAGTTTATATGAAGAACTTTCTCCCTTCCACAGGCATTAGTCTGAAATATACTTTCCCTGGGATCTTTGCTAATACTCTTTGGAGCCGTTCCCCTCAAACCATGGGGATGGAGTCTATAAAATAAATAGTTTAAATTGTGCAGTCTGATTTTTGATAACACTGAGAATATCTGGAGACCTGAATTGAAGGACATAAAAACTCTGGTGGTTACTGTATTTTTGATGATATGAGGTCCAAGAACAATCTCTGTCTGTAACTACTGTTAGTATATGTGCGGCAGATTTCTGCTCAGATTTCCTTACTATGAGTTTTACCTTTGTCCTTGGCAGGAATCCTAGTTCAGAAGACATGTGCTAACCAATAAATAGGACAGATCAGCTTTTATTAATGACAAAGCACCCTAGGAAGTGGCAGTTACTACAACTGGAAGGATGATTGCTCAGGGAACATATCCTGGCTGCTTGAAAAAAATCAGAGTTGGAAGAGTTCTCTTGACTTTGAAGGGGACATGGATAGTTAGATTTCTAATAGAGTAATGGATAAGGGAAAAAATCTTAATTTGAACTTGCTCATACACTGGACAATACACATTTCAGGTGCCTAGACATTTTAGGGAAATAGACTATAACTTATATATGTAAGTAACAATGTCAAGATTAAACCCCTAGATTTACAGGAAACTTGCTTGTGATAAAGGGAGCTATGAAAATAAATCAATAAATTCATTCATGTTTCTCCCAGAAGTTCTGAGTAAGCTTAAAAGCATGCCAGATTATAAATACATCAATACAAATCCAAAACTAATCAGAGTCCTTCATCTTTGTTGGATAATGGCTACCGAAAAATCCTATGCTCACTCAGATAGGCACTGTTGTGAGCAGTTGTCCCACTAATTTTACTAAGGGGAATTGATTGTGCACCTATTGTAAAATGTTGCAGCATCCTTGTTCATCTATTATAAATTGTTTTAACATTCTCCAGTCACAGTGAACAAGGTCACCAAAGCCAAAAGTAATGATGCTGTGAAGCATACTGTATGAGATGGAGAATACCTGGGAAGACTGAATTCTTCAGAGCTAAATGTGCTTTCCACATTTCTATTGTGGATATTTCATTCACACCAAGGCTCTTTAGCAAAGGCAAACTAGGGTCAGAAAGAACCTCTGTATCCCATCTGGAAGCACTATTACTAAACTGCTTTCATCAAGGATTAGGATATTTCCTGCAGTGTGTCATTACTTAACTCTGGTGTAACATCTCTTTATGTCACGGAAGTTCACCCTCTGCTCTTCCTGTGACTGTGGGAGTTACGCTATGTGAAATACCCAAATTCTTCAGATGTTAGAGGAAACTTTCATGTATGGCAAACATAGACAGAGCATTTTTACTCTGTTTCTTTGGGTGTGATGGCAGTGGCTTCACTGAGAGAAAAAAAAGAAGCATAAATGGTTTGCATTTTATGGAACTGTAGAAACAAGAACCCTTGGAATTTACCCACAGCTCCCTAGACTTGCTGGGAGCCTTTCTCTTGCTTTACTGAGAATTTAATTGAACTCTCTTTCTTTCAGTGTGTTTGTTTCTTCTGCTAAATTTTCTGGTGAGGAATAACCTTTACGGCTGTGGTCGCAAAAAGCATTATTGGCAGCACACAAACATGGTCACATATTCGTACCCAAAGAAAAACTAAGCAAATGTTGAAACTCTTGATTATCATCAAATATATTAGAAATGCTGTATAATCAACATCTGTAACTCTCTGATACAAAGAAAACATAATAAATTTATATATCATCATAGTACAATGTATGATTCAAACCTACTTTACTATTCATAGTAGAAAAATTAAATCAATTACTTCTACTAACTGTGTTGTTCAGAAACAAAAACACCAAAATGTAATTATGAATTAAAAGAAAGCTGTAAATCAAGTAACTCTTGTGATGTTTCTTGTTTGGATATCTCTGCTGATATAGGTTATTCAGGCTATGCGAGTGTTTTCAAACTTAAATATAGTGGGTATTTTAATATTCTAACATCCACATAAAAAGACGCTACCTGCCAAGATGTAAGCATGTATTTTAGGTATTTCAGGTTGGTTTTTTTGCATGAAAGACATTATGTTTTCACTGAAGGTCTCTGGGAAGCACTAGCCATTGTGTCTGAACCTGTGCTTTTTCAAATTCAGCAATACTCATGTTTGAGCACAGGCAGGGAGAAAAGCCTAGCTCCCCACTGGAATCAGCTTTTAGTAACCTCAACAACCAGCAATTAGAAACCTAAGCCACTTCCTTTAACGTGCAATTCATGCCATGTGCTATGATCAGGCCAGATCCACTGCTCTAGTGCTTGGCCTTGCCTTAGAATGTCGAAGTCTCAAACTGACATTTTCTTCTACTAATCTTGGGTTTTAAAAGCCAGCCATCTTTCTACACTGTTAACATTTTGTTCTGTAGAGTTTTCAGATGTTCTTCTCCTTGGGTCATTATATAAGCCTTGAAAGCTCTTTCTGCTTTCATGTTATAGTGTTTCCATTAGTCTTTGGCCTACAGAATTTCTGATCTCAGCAGTACTGACACTCTACATTGTCAAGCGACTAAGTAAGCAATAACAATAAAACCAGAGTCTCCAGAGTTTTGTAACATTTACAGAGTGAAAATTAACAGTAGTATATATATCACTAACTATACAACAGAAAATTGGAATTGACACTTTCCTGATTGTGAAGAATGCTGACAGTACTAATTAGAGATTTGTCCGTAATCATCAAAAAGCAACATGATGTGATGTCATGCAGTGTAATCCCCAAATTTATTTCCTATCAGTCTTCACTGTGACTAGTATAAAGTTTGCTAATTGTTCATCTTCCTTTCCACATTCCTTTACCCTTTTTCTTCTGTCTTTGAAGGCAATTAGAAGTCTATTATTACTGCAATTAACTGAAACACCATAAAATAACATGTGAGGTTATTACCCCATAGCAGATACTAACAGCTTTTATCAGATACTTACAAATCATTCGCAGTACTTACAGCATGTTTGCAGCTTCTCACAGTATGGACAATGTAAGATGGCAGTTTATCTGGCTAGCTAGCAAAGTAAAACTACGATACATATCTTTGGGAAGTCTGTATGGATGTTCCACAGTATCTGTACACTTTCTAGAGTTTCAGCCTAAAGCTGGGGCATAATGCTATCTGAGAAAAAGTGCACTTGAAAGCACTGCAAAGTATTTGTCCAGGTAGATTAAGGGCACATATTTGCTTCTGATACAGCATGGCCATAAGGAATCATGATGATCACTGCATCATAACATCCCCCAGTGCAAAAAATAGGCCTCTCAGTTGTCTTAAATTTTTTTTGTATTTTTCTTCTTCACTATTCTTGCTAGAGATGAAACATTTTTTTATATGGAATTTTTAATAACTAGTCTGTGTCAGCATCAGAAGTATGATAGCCCCGAGCTCAGAAGAAAAGTATTTTACAACCAGTCTGCAGCTGAAACGTTGATGCATAATTACTCATAGTGAATAGAATTTGTTCTTATCGGTCTTTTTATAAAGCACATGTCTGGACACTATCTGTACTGAGAAACATTGTACAATGAGATTCTGTCACTTTTTTTTTCTATTAGAGTGGTTGTTAATATACAAATAAAATTTAGAAAACATGATCTGTTTTGCTGAGTGGCTAATTTATGCATGGGTCAGGAATGACATTACTCAGAATGAAGCTTATCTAGGATATGCAACTCCATCTTTAAAAAAAAGCAGTGTGGTAGATGATCCTTCAAGAAACAGGAAAGAGTTATGACTAGTGGTAAATGAGTGGGGCTACATATTTTCTCCTGCCACATTTGCTGAAAATTATTTGCTGAAACTCGTTTGCTGAAACTGGGGCTGTTTAGTTTGGGGAAGAGGAGACTGAGGGGAGACCTCATTGCTCTCTTCAAATACCTGAAAGGTGATTGCAGTGAGAATGGGGCTGGCCTCTTCTCGCTGGTGACAGGTGGCAGGACAAGGGGAAATGGCCTCAAGTTGCGCCAGGGGAGGTTTAGGTTGGATATCAGGAAAAACTTCACAGAAAGGGTTGTTAAGCACCGGAACAGGCTCCCCAGGGAGGTGGTTGAGTCACCATCCCTGAATGTGTTTAAAAACCGTTTGGATGTGGTGCTCGGGGACATGATTAGCGGTGGGTTGTTAGAGCAGTATGGTTAGGTTGCGGTTGGACTTGATGATCTTGAAGGTCCTTTCCAACCTGAGCAATTCTATGATTCTATGATTCTATTATTCTATGATTCTAACTCACTTTAATTTTCAGATACACAAGCAGCAATTGTAGGTTCAAACCAATATTCCTTAGCAAAAGCAGTTATAGCAGTTATAAGATGAACAACCCTCAAAACTTCCAAAGCGTTGCCTGAATTTCAGCAGCACAGTTTGGCAAATACTGTCTTGATCCTTAACTCTTCTGTTGGTTTCACAAAAGAGGCAACTTTGATTTGAGATCAAAACCAATCGGAGCAATACTTAGGATTTGTAAGACGCCAGTACTATGCTGAAACCACTGGGCAGTTATAAATGTTTGCTCTAGTATATTTAGAAAAGAACATTGTCTTCTCTGAGAGATTACCTGCCATCTGATGTGTGACATAAAGTTTCTAAGGATGGCTCTTCAACAAATGGATATTTTGCTGACAGGAAAAGTTGCTGGTTTTACCTCTTTGCTGCAGTGAGAGTGAGTTGGATCCAGAAGACATGCAAGGGCCCTGTACAGAGTATGAAAACGAGACTGAATGAATGTCAGAATGTGCATCTAGGGATAATGAATGACCATGGCTATTGCAGGCACAGTTACAGGTTGCCAGGAATAGCATCTTAATAAATCAGAGACTGAATTCCAGATTGAGGCATACACATCTTACGGGGAAAAAAAATAAAGAGAAAAAAAGAAACAAAAAACATACTTTGTTTTAAAATTTCAGTTTGGATCTACCATCATAAAAAAGTTTGGACACAGAGCTGTGGGAAACTGCACAGGGCTGTCAAAGTTGTGCTCTGACTTACTCCTGTGACACTAGGGATTTCCTGATGAAGCTTTCCTCATGGTCCTTCCTGAGCCTTATATAATCCTCTACTGTAGTTATTTCACTGGCTTGCTTGAAAAAGTGCAGTTATTGAAACTCCATGTTGTGTCAATTAAAAAAACAAACAAACAAACAAACAGAAAAACAAACAAACAAACAAAAAAAACGAATGCCTGGATATCTGCCTAAGTTGCAATACACCTTCAATATCACCTGAGCTATATTGGCTGGTCTTTCACCGTTGCTTTGGCTTGAAATTCAGGACACCACACTCCATCTGCGATTACAACCTAAGAAGCATGTCTAACTTTCCATCTCTGCTATCTCCATTCCTTTCTATTTCCTGAGCCAACACTGTGTTTCCTCATGACTCTGTGCTCATTTCAGGTACTTATATACGTTCCCCAAGAATTCAGGTGCCTCTTCCCGCTCATGAATATGACAAGCAGATAAAATAATGAAGTATTGTGAACACAAAGGTGAGGACAGGGCTTACCAGAAGCCAGACCTGATGTGTAACAACATTGCCATCTGAATTGTAGACTTCCTCAGTAAGGAGCACTGCCCAGTGTGGTAGACTTTTAAATGTGAAGCTTCCAAACTACTGGCAGGGTGATAAGAGGCACTTAATCTATTGGAAATAGTTTTCCATTAAGAGCTTGTTCTTGTTTTCCTTTTAATTTGCTTTAATATTCACAAGCTTAGCCTGCATATTGTGACAACAAGCTATGTGAAATAAAGCTGCTCTGTCCTTGATACTGGGTTTGAAATTTGCCAAGATCAGTGCTCTTTCCCTTTCCTTTTTTGTCAGTGTTTTGGTACTGCTTACCTGTGCTTTGTAGACTTCAATACTCATATGGAGCATACACCCTTATTAACTTGTTAGTTTAAATTAAAATGGTACCTCTGTGGTGAATTTCCTGATCATTCCAATTTGGCTTTGGTTCACAACCTAGAACCAAAGGAGAAGCTATATTTCTACAAATTAATATCCACTAATCCAGATACAGTTTATGTTAGCTTTCCTTGGATCAAATTAGGAGTTTATTAAAGTACAGTAACAAAGAACAGAATAGAAACATTTGATAACACTCCAAAGAAACAGACAAACCCAACACATAAAGATTTTACTTAAGAGTGTGAGCAATATGTTAACCACAGGAAAAAACATGGAGCTGAAATGTGGATATTTCTTTACAGTTATCATATCCTCTATGTAAATGGAAATACCTACTTGTTAAGGGAGTAATATATATTTCTAGTTACATACAAGAGCGGAAATATGAGCAGCTCCTCAACATCCAAGCCTCAGCATCACCTATTTCATTTACAGCTCTTCTCCTATTCTCATTACTTCTTATTGTAGACATAGTCATAATGGACTTATTCTCTGCTGCAGTAGGATGATGTAGACACCAAAAGAACCTATTACATTTTGCACAAATAGTGTTTTTCAGTATTTTCAGTAATGACAGTTCCTTTATTTTTTCTTCAGAAATCATTCATAGAACAAATGTGAATAATAATAATAATAAGAAGAAAAATGTAAGTTTGAAGAAGTGTCTTGCTGATGCACTGGGAGCCATAGACTAGAGTAAGTATTTTAAAAGTTAATATGAATTTTATTGGGATTTTTTCTGCAAAGTCATTTGAGGGCCAGGAAAGTGAATTTGACTTCAATGTTAGAATTAGCTACATTATGAAAGCTAATTGCAAATAACCTCTCAAAGTTATTTGCCAAGAATTCCCAAATCTGCTGTAATCAAAAGCCTGGACAGAGATATATTGAAAACGCAAATAGGCTTATGCCTAGATAAATTTCCTCAGGGAGAAAATTAAGGAAGTAAAGATCCACTAATAAGAACATCAATTATTTCACAGTGGTACCACCAATGAGAAGGTCTGCTCAAATGCAGATGGCACTGTGGAAAAAGGAGGAATGAAATTTACTTAAGTGTATGGAAATCCGAGCACTTACACTGATGTTCATGAAGGGATGTTTGTATGATGAATCCCAGCTCAGCAAGTAAATTTTCCAGTGCTGAATTTGTCCCTTGCATTCTCAGTGCCTTGCCTGGGGGAGAGGTTGCTCATTAGAAAAAACATTTGTGGTATCTATTGCACTGACTCCTGCAATTCAACAGTAAGGAATGCCATCAACTGGGGTGTGTTGAAAATTTTTCATCAACTTTGGGTTTTGTTGCTGAGATTAAGTACCTTATAAAATCTAACAGATTCAGAGCATGAAGCCACTTACTGCAGTGAGGTATCCAGTTTTTTTTCCTGGGTCGTTTCGGTAACTTCATGCAGGCAATAGGGAATAACAAGCAGAATTACACATAGGGTTTAATCGTACTCTCTGTTCTCCTGTAACTGAGCACCTCTACGTGAAGGCTTAGGACAAATTTTAATCTATGAATGCTGCCTCCCATGTGCACAGGGACTCAGAAATGGGAAGCCCCTTAGCTGGTACTTGTCTTGCCTTGTGATTACCACTCTGATACCACTACAATTCTGGGGTAAATGCTGTGGTTTAACCTCAGTAGGAAGCTAAGCAACATCAGATGCTCACTCATTCAACATCTCTGTGGGATTGGTGGGAGTGGTATAAGTGTGAAAATTTATAGATAAAGACAATTCACTTGTTAAAAGCAAAGCTACAAATGCAATAAAAGCAAAACAAGGAATTCATTTGCTGCTTCCCATTGCCAGGCAGATGTTCAGCCACTCCCAGGAAAGCAGGACCCATAGTGACTAATGGCTTAATGGGAAGAGAAACACTCTCTTCAGAAGACCACCACAGTGTAACACACTAATTATATTAGAACTTAGATGTTGAATTTCACATGAACCAAAATTTAAAAGAAGCATTTCAGTATTTTTAAAATTGTATGGTTATGAAAAGTAATTCTAATACAAAGGATTATTTTGTCTAAAACCTTTGGAGACGTGATTCTACTTTCTTTGATCCAGTAAAGTTGACTAAGCATTGCTAAAAAAGTCACATAGTTCCTGAATGAGTATAAATATTTTAACTTGGCTTTGCATATATTAGTAGTTAGTTATAATAAAGACATTTGAATCCATATTGATGTATAACTATAATTTATCAGATAACAGTAATATAAGCAACAAATACTAGTGATGCTCAGGAAAATGTTGTAGTTGTTCCCCACATTTTGTGGTAAAATATTTATGCGTGAGCTTTACAACAGTTCTTTTTTTTTCATCTTAAACATTGAAAGACAAAGTGGACACAGAGCAGAGAAAGAGATATTTTGGTTTTCTTGAGAATTTCAGGGGCTTGAGGGGTAATTCCTTTTCAGTTGTTCCTTTGATTGTCCGAAGCCTGGGGCAACCTGTCTGTCATTGCTGAAACACTGGCTTGTGACGTGTTGCTTTCTCTGTGCTCTGGGAGTGACAACCTGGGCAGGCAGGAAGGTAAGCTGCACAGGGGCTGCCTGAGTCATCTCTAAGCTTGTGTTGGTTGCCTCCAAAAAATGGTTAATTTTTGACAAGCCAGTGAATCCTTTCTCATCTTCACTATCTGTCTCTAGGAGGAGCTGTGAAATGAGCCATACTCAAAATGCATCCCACTTCACTCGGTCAAGGCTTAAAGTTCAGCAAAGCATTTGCTGTGGTTATACAATGAATCTGTTTTCTTATGAATTCATTTAGCATTTTGTGTGCATGCAAGCATGCGATATGTGTGTGTACAAAAGTGTTAACAGAAAGGAGAAGAAAAAGGTCTTACTGCCTTGGACAGCCTCTAAACTATTGTGTATTAAACTGAATTACTGATATCTTCGGATATTCTTAGAGCTATACTCACATGGGACAAAGTTAAGGCCCAAGGGTGTTGTTTATCATGAATGGAGATGATGGGCGGAAACTGAGGTTTCCTAAGAGTATGTTTAAGTGACTCCATCGTACATATTATTAAATCAGTAAATAAAAATCAGTACAGACATTGAAAGAATACTGATCTCCTAACCTCAAAACACCAAACTAGAAACAACCCCTTCAATTCAATGAATATAAAGTAAAATTATATAATAAATTCTACTAGTTTTGCATATGTTTTGCACATTCATTCCTATCTTTTGTGGAAATCATTCTGGTCAGTGTATACTACTTCTGTCAGTCATAAACAAAACATGGTGGTAGTGGTAAAGTCAATATATCCTGTCAGAATTCCCCATTACAAACATATATTATCCAGGTGAACTCCAAGTATCCATGAAAAAGTAATTAAAGGGAAAGATGGATCTGCAGGAAGACTGATGTTACCTACTGTTACTGAATGTGGTCACTGTCATTTATTTCTTCTGGCTTTGCTTGCAGTTCAGGGCTCCTACTGTATGGTATACACAGCTCATCACTGTTAGATAGGCACTTATCACAATATACGTTAAAGAAATGCCCAGTAAAATAGGAAAGGTACACAAAGTCCTTTTCCTCAAGAGACGACTTTTTCTATTTTTTTAAACTATGAGTATCCTCTCATAAATCTCTGCTCCGAGCTCCTTCTCTGCAATGCAGCATTCGAGTGTAGTAACTTCCACAAACTGGGCACAGATGATTTGCCCATTTTTGTCTACTACTCTGACAGTATGTTTTTCATAATGTTGTGTTGTCTCTGTTCACAACTTACCTCTCCGTAGACCTGTATGCACAAAGTCTCCCATGCCCTATGTGACATTTGTCTGGATTAGGCTCATGTGGACTTGTCATTGCCTCTTTCCAGCCTAGCTGCCTCCTTCTTCAACAGATGCAAACACAGCACTTGTATAGAGGCATTAAAGGTTCCCATCTCTGTGAACTCCCAGGGTGGGGACATGTTTTCCCTTCTTCTTCGGGCCTAGGGGGCACCTTTTTAATGATGACAGCCTTTGATGACATAAATACATAAATAAATAATGATGAAATAGAGTAGGCCAGGAGGCAGGAAAATGTGCATCATTAGTAGCCAAAATCAGTAGGAAGTTTAAGGGTGCAACCAGTAAAGAAAATGGTTTTGTGTTATTAAAAATATTTTTACACAATTAGCATCTACTGTAACATTTATGTCTTTCAGTTTGTTGTGAGATAGCAAGCCTGAATTTATTCAGCTGTTGACTATGGCTTTTATCACCAGGATTTTTTTCTGTATGCACACTAATATTGCTAATTATTAAGACAGAAGATTTAAAGATAAATCTCAATTGCCAGTCCTGGTAATCAAATGCTTCCGTTCACAGAATCACCAAGGTTGGAAAAGAATTCCAAGATCATCCAGTCCAATCATCCACCTATCACCAATATTTCCCCACTAAACCATGTCCCTTACTACAACGTCTAAACGTTTCTTGATCACCTCAGGGACGGTGACTCCACCACCTCCCTGGACAGCCTGTTTCCATTTACTCTATTTAGCCCTGATACTCAGCCTAGTGTCAAGACTTTTAAGACAGCTAAAATATTTATGTCCTCTCCAGAAAGGAGGAATTGTGGGAATGCTGTTCCCTCTCCTTGTAAATTTCTGAAAGGTAAGAGCAGAAAGTTCTTATGTTCAGGTTATTGGAAGTTTGACTGGCAGCCAATATAATTAAAACCTATTGAAGAACGATGTTATCTAGCCACAAAAATTGAAAGCAAGCAATAGAAAGATGTCTGAAGAAATACTTTCTGATATATATTTTAAAATATATGTCTAAATTTAAAATTGAAAAATTAAATATATGCAAACATATATTTATGTCTGCCCATAAATTAGGGCATTTGTTACTTAGGAAGTCATGGTAGAGAAACAGGCTCTCTAAATCTGTTGTGCATACAAATCATGATATCTCATTGATCAGATGGACAGCTAAAAGTGACCAGAGATCTTAAAGCTAATCATCCAAGATACCTTAAGACAGTTATGTCAGCTCTCAAGCTGATGGAGAGAGATAAGTACCTCCAAAGGACAATTCATCTCACCTTTTTTTGTCGCTCAATTCAAGATGAGATGAATCACCTTCAGGAAGTATTCAAGAGAACTCCATCAGCTACACAGAGAGCTCTGATGACTAACTTAGGTGGCTAAAGTTAGGCGAGATGAACTACCCTCTCTGACGGGGTTGCTGACTTTGCTACTTATTTAATTGTACCTCACGTAGAAAATGTTCTGACTGAAGCCACGTATTATAATGACAACAGCTCTCGGAGGTCACTAAGTTATTCATCTGGTTTGAAAATAGACTTGGAACAGTACAGAACCATTTGGCATATGAATTGTGACCTTTTCAAATGATAGAAGCAAGAGACTCCTTAAAGAACATTAGTGAAGGAGTCAGATGTGACTATATTATACTAAAGAACAGTCCAACTCTTTTGTTTTGCTCTTACGGAGGTTTATTGAGTGCTCACGTAACTGAATTAGCTTTATATTTGCATTTTTATTAGGGAAGATGACATTGAAAGCAAGCTTCTGTGTAATCCAAAAGTGCTCCACTGAATTGCTTCTTACACCTATTGTGTGTAGCCCATTTAACACCAAAAAGCAGCCTAGCAACGTTTCTCACTCCTTTAGGTGAAAGTCTCAAGTATTGTATTTATGTGTAAGAGTTAAAATCCTTGCTCAGAAGTAAGAGAAGCTTTCTCGTATACAAGACCGCTTCCACTTTCTTGATCTCTTTTTTCCATCAGTGGCCCCAAAGGATGGCTTTTTGGGAGTGTTAGAGAGCACACACCCAATATACCATTAAGATATTAAGCAGATTGTATTATTCATTCACCCATGAGTATTTTGATGGTATTTGTGTGTACTTTGTCAGATGTAATATTTCAAACTCTGCTCACCTTCATTTACAAATCAACTCTCACAGTTCTTGTCCAATTCATTTGTACTCAGTGAGATGGTACTCAAAGCAATAACATATCCCTCCTCCACCTCCAAAAATACTGCAGTGTAATAAAGGAAAGAAGGCAGGATGAACAATTCTGTCAATCACAGTTCCTTTGTGTATTAGTCCAGATCTGAAAGGAAGAAGCAGTATAGGAGTTCTGGTTCCGCTCCTGCAGTCCAGCTTGTCCCACCACTCAGTAGACAAAGACTCCCATGAAGATAGATGGGCTGGCTGCGCTGTTCACTTTACCGAGTCCAGCCCCATGACCCACACAGCCCTTGACTGACCCTTGTGAGTGCAGCTGCTGGTCTATCCATGCATTTCAGGCAATTCCTCTTCGCGGACCTGTGTCTCTTTTCTGGGATGGCGAAATCCTGTGGGCTCCTCTTCAAGGGATTTTCAAAGAGGAGAAAGCAATGAAAGCAGGATCTCGGAGAGAGCCCCAGGTGCAGCAGCAGATGCTCAGGCAGCTGCATCTCCTGTCCTGTCCTTCTCTCCATCTGTAGCATATGTATTTTTAGAAGGACATACTTTTTCCCTTCCCTTTCAATCATTCAAAAATGTCATTATACAATTCAACCTAAATACACAGTTTGAGTTCACGGGGAAGATCCTTGCTCAAGGTGTAGATGGCATAGCTCCTACACTCTTCCAGTGGGTCATTTTCTCTAATGGTAGTCCCAAAAGACTTCCAGAACTGTTCTAGAACAGCTTGTTGCCAGCTGTACTCCTCTGCCCCTGTTATTGCAGAGCACTTATGGGACTGTGCTCTTCCACGAGCAGCAAGTGAGAGCCATGCAGTGCAATATCCCCCTTTCCATATCCCTGCACCACACAGTTGCCTCATACTTGCCACATTCATGTTGCAGACAGAAACTCCCTCTTCTCACTGAAGTCTCAGCCTCCCTCAGTAACATAGCAGTACTTGTTTCTCCAGCACAAACACTTCTCAAAACCACAAAGATCTTGTCAGGCATCCTACAATGGCATTAATGTAAGTTCAGTAACACTCTTCTCTTAAGCACTTTAAAAGGTGCTTCTTGAAGGTCATCTAGTCTAATCCTCTGCTCAAGCAGGGTCATATAAAGCAGAATGTCCACAACTATGGTAAGGTTTTGACTATCTGCAAGAATGGAGACTCCTCAACCCCTCTGGCCAATCTTTTTTAGTGTTAGACCACTCTCACGCTAAACAAATGTTTCCTTGTGCACAGATGGAATTTAATGTGTCTTATCTGGAGAACATGGAGCTAAAAAGAGATGAAATAAATGGCCTCTATATGGGTAGTAAAATGTCTAGCTTAGGTGACATGCTGTAAAACCCTTAGTTTAATGGTTCTGATTGCTCTAGGATATGAAGAGGAAGAATAACAGAAAATGGCTGTGCTCATGGTCTCTCCTTAAGCAGTCTAGCCTACTGATGTTACTGGTGACAGAATATTGAGATAGGTGGGCCAACGATCTGACCCAGGACAGGCTTTTCTGTGGTCTTCTGCAGCTTTCTACACCAGCCCCTTCTGCACAGATAGTAGAGAAAGTGAGGACAGTTGAAGGAAGGTGAATAAGAGGCTTGATGCTGAAATAGAAGGAGAAAGGAGAAAGGAAGCAAACTACAAGCGACCAAAAGTGAGAGGATAGAAAGGGAGAAGAGAAACAGAAAATGTGACGGAAGAAAGTTAACTGAATTTCTTGTTTTCAGAGGCTTATGCCTGTTAGAGATGCCTACAATGTACTACTAGACTGCACAAGGAGGTGAGATGGTAAGTGTACATATGTAGGAAAAGAGGTGACAACACTTGGACAGCATGATTCAAAGCTTGGCAAGAACTGGGAAAGGGTCTAAGACCAAAGTTTATCACATTCGCACTAATCTACCTTTAGAAGCAATAGAAAGAAACTGACACTTTCATAAAGTGATTCACTAAACCTGCAATTACGTTTCAGAAATGCCTTTTTCTTTCCACAGAATGTCATGGAAGTTGCAACAGCTCTGACAAACACTCTCCCATAATTTTTCTGATGTTCAGAGGTCAAAGGAGACATGCAGGATTTTTCAACAAATGTGGACAGATATCTGTTGCTTGGGTTATGGTCTGAATTTTCTTCTGCACTAAAATATGTTTTATTTTCAGACAAATAGAAAAGCACTTAAGCCCACAGTCAAAAACATTTGATTCAAAACATCAGGTAAAGGTTTTTCTGTATAACTTGTGCAAAAACTGCAATTCTATCCCTGTTTTTTAGCAATGATCTATTCCTATCAGAGAATAGGAAGAAAATATATATTAGGCAGCTTTTCTAGAAAACTACAGAAAGTAATTAGTGTGCTTATTAAACATAGAGTTTTATCAGGAAAGATGGTAATGAAAAAGAACTCTCATCTACTGCATATTTGTACACTTCCGCAATGTGAGATACTCACATTTTTCAAATTGTTCATCAAAGGATGAATTTGAAAAAATCATTATTCCTTCATTATTAATTCAGTGCTCACAGTTTTATGCAAATAAGCGAGGTTTGACAAAGTTTCTTTTTTTTTTTGAAAGAACTGTGAGAGAAGGAAGGATATGTGAGTCAGAGAATTCAGAACAAAATCAAATTCTAACTTTGGCAAATGAAGAGGATCTTGAGAAGTACTTCACCTTTAAGCCAAGCACAAACAATAAATGCATTGCATGATGAATGCATTTAGAATAATCTAACATTTATGAAGATTCATGAATTAAGAGTCAGCTAGTGTTCACACATTTCAAGTGTAAAATACTGATACATAGAGTTTTCATTTAGATTGTCCTTGATTCAGACTTTCAAATATTTGAAATATTCCATGTCATTTTTGTTGCAGATAAAGACAATACAAATAAAAGAATAATTCTTTTGGCAGAAGGAATAAAATTATGTCCTCACACCTGAAATCATCAGTAGTGCCTTGCCAGTAAGTTATCTTGTGCAAGATCTACTAACTAACATTAAAATGCCTGTGCTCTAGCATGGAATTCATGACCAAAACAGGGCAAAGAGCTTTCTGGAGAGCAAGCAGGGATCGTTGAGCACCTTTGCAGAGCAACCTTTAATGAGATGCTCTGCAAGCATCTTTTGTTATTATATTTAGAAAAGGAAGTTAGAAAATGCCCTGAATGATGGGAGAAGAATCTATTTCATGTGATATTATGTTTTCTTTTTGACGAGGAGTTGAGAAGATGATAACTGAATACTGACTTGTGGGTATTAACATAATTTGTATAAAAGTGTAGATATATATACCTGAATGCATGTGCTTTACATAAAATGCATGGATGATCTCACACATAGGCAAAGACAGAGCTAAGCACTAAGCACAGCGGTGTATTTGAAATTCTCTGTCTTCCTAGAGAGTGAGAACCTGAGACAAGGTTACAGCGGCAGACCTGAACCCAACCTCAATTTAAGTTGTACACCCTGTTTCATGAGAGAACTGAGCAGGATTCATCTCACCATGCCTCACACATATGGCATCTTTCTTAGATATCCTGACTTTTTTCACTAAATGAAGGGCTTGTGTGATCTGAAAAAATAACATGTTTTTTTTTCCTTTTATTTGATGCTTCTGGATTTACTAGGAAGACAAAAAAAATTATGCTGTTCTCAATCTAGCTGGAAGGATAAAGTCCTGCTGATATTACAGTGGAGTCTTTCCTTATGAGAACTCACTCACGATAGATGGATTCTGAGCTAGCTCCTGAGATGCACCTGGCTCAAACTTGTGATCTTGGGACCTGAGCATATTATCTGGTGATTTTAGGTTGTCTACTCATGCACAGGAATTTAAAAAATAATGCTCAGACAAGAATTTCACAGAAAAATATAAATTAAATCATTGAAAAGAACAATGCATATGTTCAAGCCACGTTCATACAAAAAATGTGAGACTTGCTTTTCATCAGTATCTGGCTTTGTCTCTAATTTGGGAAGGATTTTGCAGTGGTGGGTTTCTTGTTTTCTTTTAGTTCATTTAATATGATTCATCTTCATCACATCAAATCTTCATTGTGCTGGTTTTGGAGAGAAGCCAGGATTTGCAGAGTTTTTATAAGTTTTCCACTTTTTTTTACAAGGGATCTGAGGGCAGCATATCTGATTTCATGATTGAGGAATAATAATACTTTTTATATTTTAAAAAATTGTGGGTTTTTTCCTTGCAAATTTGAGTTTCCTATTGGTACAGCAGTGTGTGATACACTTATATTAGTACTAGACTCTCTAGGTTTAAATTACATAAAGCCAAACATGAAAGAAAATAGAAACAAAGGTGTTTATATACATATTAGAGAAAATAACACCATGTCTTATGTACCTGTGGGGCTTCTGTATTCTGATACATGCCAAGTAAAAATGTCTTTCAAATGCCATTGAAGTACCATAATTCCTAGATTTGTACTGTTAGAAGTGGCAAATAAAGAAATCAGTGCAACAGAACAAGACTGCTATGCATGATAGAGGCTGTGCTGTGGCAGAAAACAGAAAACAAATTGCATATGTTTACCATTTTCACAACTACATGCAAAGACTATTGGTCTCAGGACAAGGCTTTGCCCTGTAGAATGTCAAGGTTGTCAAGGTTAGGCTTCAGCCTACTACTGTTTCAGAGTATGCAAGCCTTCCCTGAACCTCTTCCCCCTCAATCCCCAATGACCCTACACAAACAGCAAGTGTACCCTACATTACTTTCTCTGGCATTTTGCTGTGCAAAGGAAGGAAAAGAAGAAATTCTCATCTTGCAAAGCAGAACCCAGGAAAATCACATCGCTGCAGCTGTGGTGAAGGAGCAGGTGAAGGAAATCACACAGAAACACAGCTGGTCAGGGTGGCACATGGGACCTCTTGGTCACATGGGGACAAGAGGGGTACATATATCCTGATATAAAGGTCTGGGACAACCAAGGACAAATATCCACTGATGGCTCCTGGTTATGTTTTCTGTGACATTCTTTCACTGCACAGATGAGGGATCAGTGCAATGCTCAGCAATGCTGCTTGGTTTTCACACATGCAATAAGAATAATTTTTGATTAGGAAACCATCTTTGCTGTGTGGGTCAGGCATGTGAACCATCAGAACTTGAGGCCATGTTAATTCTACCATGATCCCAGGGGCCTAACATTGTTTTATTATCCCCACAGTCAGCAGCAGACCTTTGAATGAGAGCCTTGAAGAGACCAATAAATCAACTCCAATTGTGTTGCTTCCATTTTGCTGCATAATTTGCTTTGTGCTTGCAGGCACAGCTTTCTTGAAGAATGGTTTGTTGTTTATTGTACGTCCTGGTTTCAGCTGAGATAGAGTTAATAGCATTGTGTTTTGGATTTAAGGTGAGAATAAGGTCAATAACACACTGATGTTTTAGTTGTTGCTGAGAAGTGCTGCACAGAGACAAAAATGTTTCAGCATGTTGTCAGCGAAGAGCTGGGGGGACACAAGGAGCTGGGAAGGGACAGAACCAGGGCAGCTGACCTAAACTGGCCAAAGAGGTATCTCATGCCATATGGTATCATGTGGAACTATAAAACTGGAGAAGTTGGCTGGGGGTTCACCATTACTCAGAAACTGGCAGAGTGTTGGTCAGCAGGTGGTGAGCAATTGTGCTGTGCATTACTTGCTTTGTATACACTTGTTGCTGTTTTAATTTTTTTTCTATCCACCTTTTCTTCCTTTTTTGTTATTCTGTCCTTATCTCAACCCAGAAGTCACTGCATTTTTCAATTTTCTCCCCATCCCACTACATGGTGTTCAGCTGCCTGTCAGGTTAAACTACAATGCTGTATCAGGGGAAGAGGAGGAGGATAGAGCAGATGATGGAGATAAATAGAAGTTGCAGAAACACTTGAAGATATTTGGCATTCCTTCACATTAATAAGCAGAAAAGAACCATCACCACGCTGCCTACCTGTTTCAGAATGATCACGGAAGATTCATACTGATGGCCTAATCCTTTAAGCCCTCTTATCTACTCACTGCATGAATTACTAATTAATGTGTCTCACTTAGGATCGGTTATGCCTTTGGCATAGTGTTTAAACCAGCAGGAGGAGTTTTGTCTGTGCTGTGGCCATGCCTCACTATTTTACATCGTTCAATAAAAAGACTTGCTCTTGCCAGTGCAATAAGTCCACAAGAGGTTGCAAGTCCACAAGAGCTTCATGTAGAGAAAAGAGAGCTCTCTACCTCCAAGGCCAAAACCTTAGGAAGAAAGTCCTAGAGAGAACGTTTCCCCACAAAGAGACTTTCTAGGATAAAGGATGAGAATTAAAACAGCCTTTCCTTAAATTTAATCGTCAGGGTCTGATTGCTTTTGCAAGCTGAGGTCAGCGGCTCTTTGCTGACTGTATGTGAAGCTGAGGGAGGTGAGAACATGTTAGCATATAGAGCCCAGCAACAATATGAGTACCTCCAGCCCATGGAATTCACAGAGCTTATGCCTCTAGATTTCTTTGTGAGCTTGAAGCAGACCTCTATCTCTACATCTCAATGCTTACCCTGACTTACTTAATTAAGAACACAGTTATGAAGTGAAAATCCTTCTGTATAATTCTGTGGAAAAGTACCCCATGTTGTAGGAAGTGACTCTCCAGACAGATGGAGTTTTAGGACTCCAGATCTGTAGAGCAAGATTGCTCAATTACACGCACCATCATGTTAACTCTTATAAAAACCACGGCACAGCAAAAAATGCACTTCAGTTTCATTTTAATATTTTGCCATGTTAATTTCAATATATAAGACTAATTTATGATCATTTTAGCACTCTGGGGCCATCTGTTTTTAATTTAATCCTGGAAATTAAGCACAAAAGTTAAATTAGACACAGTTGGTAAAGTAATTCTTGGTTAATTGTTAAGCAGACACGAATGCACAGACATGAGAGATGTTCAGTATAACACTTATCGAAGCTTTGAAAGCCAAAGTTACATCCTAACTAAATGTAAGTTTTTCTCACAATAGAGCCATGATGGGTAGGAAGCACCTGGGGTTTGATTCACAGTGGGCTTCTGAACAGAGATGTTTTCATTTAGCGCTAGTTGAAAATCAAGAACTTTATTAGAAAATAAGTAAATTCAACGAAAAATGTATGCCAGGGTTTCTTGTCTCTCTTTTAATTTAATTTTAAAATCATAGCGTCATCTGATTTCATATCAACTTTTCCATAAACTATGATTTTGGACTTCTGTATCAGCATAACTTGCAACTGTCACACAAGTGACCAGTAAGAAAATTCCCCAGGAAAAAATAAAATACTGAGGAATTTTTTTCAGTAGTGTAAGCAAATAACTTTGAACATTTATCTTCTTTAATTAGAAAATAAGATTTACAACCATAATAAATAACTTATAGAAACAGTTGAATAGTAGTTTTGTGGGGAGCACTAGAAATGAACAAATATGTGATTACTTTAAGTGGAACACATTACTCACAAATAATGATTCATGATTAATGGCTAAAAAATGAGAAAAAATAGCTCTAGCCAGTAGAGTAACTATTCCTGTATTAGTGATTTTAAGTGAAATATTTAGATGAAATTCTTTAAAAATAATTCAAAAAAAAGCTTCCACTTCCTTATATCACTTTAGAAGCTGTCTGACTTCTTCCTGCATGGAAGTTTCTCAAAGAACTATGAAAAACAAATGAGTTTTCCTTTAACCGAGGGAGCAACAATTTTACACTGATGCCTTTTGTAAAGTTTGTCTAAAATCATCAGCTATTTTTGATTTATTATAAGGTTGTTTCCCCAGGGTAATATTATGAAAAAAAAGCCTCTGAAGCACATGTAACAGCTCTCAAAATATGAAATTGTCTGGAATTACAGAATAATTTTTCTCCCAGCTTTAAAAATGCTTTTTCAAGATGAAAAATTCACTTTTGACTTCCTCCATTCTCTCAGGAAATAAAATTGGAGCAAGTTATAGAAGCGAGGCATACAGAGATGTCTACATTAGCTGAAGTTCTTCTGGAAGCATTACTGCCTTGTGAAAAAAATCCCCGTGTTGCAGCAGAGTGGATGAATTTCTCTGAGCAGATATGACTGTGCATTTACAAATAATATCCACAAGATGGCACAAGGAAACAAATTACTGCCCAGTTTAGCGTAAACCGTTTTGTGGCTTTAACAGACGCAATGGGGTTAGGAGAAACAAAAGGAAAACTTCAGTTATCAAGATGCTTGGAGTTCATGGTTGTAAAAGACTGCCCTCATTTCGAAAAGTTTCTGAAGGTGGTCGTTGTAAGCATTAATTCAATTCAGAAGAGAAGGTAAAAAAAAAAATCCTTAGAGACATTCATTTTGGGTTGCTTTGAGTTTCAAGTATCCTGTATTTTTAAAATGTTTATACTCTCATCCATACCCAATGCAAAGAAAGCTTACATTTTCCTGGGAGAGACAAAATCATTCATCTGGATATTAATGTTGGATGCCATGACATGTCTTTTAGATTTTCTATTACTTTATGCTGAGTCTAAAGTCTAACCATTACCCTTAATCTATATTTGAAATGCTTCAGACTTAGACCCCACATCTTCCCATTGAGCCTCAACATCACAGGTTTTATAATTTTGCAATAAACAATCAAATAAACACATACATGTAGGACAGATAATCTCTGGCCCTTCCTATATTGGAGTAGTTATTCTCATTCATTTATTCTTTCAATCAATCTGGTTGCAATTATAGAACTATAGCTCTCAAACACAGTAAAACACTTGGTGGATCAAATCCTTCATGTCTGTAGGATGTGTAAATTCTACAGATGTCCTTATCTAATGGTAAGGATGTAAATAGAAGAAAGTTGTATATCTCTAGTTTCCTGCAGTGAAAAACAGATTTTTTACTTCTCTTATATAACAAGCTCCCGCTGGTCCTTGAAGGGAGGGGAAAGGGACTGGAAACATCACAAAATAACAAGTAAAATTATTTAAATGCAATCTAAAAATGTATAGACACACATACACACATATGTACACAGCTTGATCTGAAGAGGTCCTCAGGATTGCTTATTACTCTTCAAACGTCACTGTAGGTGCTGTTTTTATGGATGTGTCAAACTCTCAGCTGGATGTGGCTGGAGCAGCAGTTGCAACTTCTAATGTGTTGTTCCCCTCTGATCACCCTAATTATACCAGCAAACGGGTCGCTTTGCAGTAACTTAATTTGCGCTTTATCTCACATGTGGTACCATCGCCCGCATGGGAAGAATTGGGGCCCAGCTGGAGCTGGGGCTCACAATCCGGCTCCCTGGTGCCAGCCAGGCATAAAAGGCACTACAGCAGTGCTGCCAGCTGGGTCTGTGTAAATAGTCCTGTGCTTCCTCCAGAACTTAAGAACACCGATTTCAAAGCAGCCTGCTATGAACTGGTTTGGGTCCTGCTATTTTTTGTTTTTACTAAACCAGAATAGGTAGGACGGTGAGCCCTCCCTGAACTGAAAACAGTTTGGAGGGTGCAGGGGGGGTCAGAGCTGAGATCACTGCTGGCCACGTTTGCCCATCATCCTACTGCAGACTTGAATTCCATGGGGAGCTGTGAGTGCTTTACTCACACCACGCTGCACTTTCTTACATCAGTGGAAATCAGCGAGGCTATTTGTGGCATTAAACAAAAGCTCAGAGATTCTTAGATACCACCAGCCAAATTCAAGGTAGTGTGACCTAGAATTCAACCAGTTAAAATCTGTGGTGCAGTGTGTCCTTTTGGAAGATGGATGTAACATATTCATAGAGTCATAGTCACAGAGTGTTGGGCAAATGAACAATGGTTTCTGAACCACTTTGAGTGCTTTAGATGAAAGTTGGCTTTGCAAATGTACATGGCTTGGGAGGTACAAAATGTTCTTGTCAGAAACAATCAAACATTAATCTGATTTTTTTAGAGATCTTTTTCATCCCTAGATGCACACACAGACTATTCTTCTTCACTCCATCTGGCGGCTGAAAAACAAACAGTTAAGATCATTCATTTGTTGGAGACCAGCTGAGTATTGTAATTAATCTTACTTGGCACTCAAAAATGTTGCATGCATTTGGTCACTTCTAGCTTAATGAATAGAATTTGCTTGGCAGTTTTTGACTCTGTTATTCATTTTGTGTATACTGACACATATGCAAATGTGCATGCCTTATTTACTCCTATATACTTGCATGTAACTAACCCGAGTATCATAGAATCATAGAATGCTTTGAGTTGGAAGGGACCTCTGAAGGTCATCTAATCCAACTCCCCTGCGATCATTCAGTATCATTCAGAAGGTTTCCATTTCATAAATGCTAATTTTTGATAGGTTTTCTGATGCAAATGTTACCACTTGATTTTCAGGATAATGAAATCAGAGCAGAAATATTTCCTCTCTTCATTGTGGAAAGCGACTTGTACACTAATGCATTCTGATTGCCAGCTGGTACAGAGCCTACCTCCCTTTCTAACAAGTCCCGTTATCATCCTGGTATCTCAAAGTGGATTTGAAGTCTCCAGAGGCTGACAACTGTTACCTTTAACACGGGTGAACATCTTTGTTGAAATATTTGGAACTGCTGTTTCTAACCTGTGCTATTCTGGCTGCACTGTTGAAGGAAATATCCAAGCAGTAGAAAAGACTATAGAAGTATGCTGGTAGCATAGAGAGCATCTCTGAGATATTTTGAAGTTCTGTGTGTCATTAGTGGTACCTGGGTATCTCCAGGATACACAGAAGATGGTATAGGAAAGTAAGAGAGGCTATTCCATGGCTCTTTCTTTTTCTCCACATGCTCCAGAAATCACAAATGGAGAAAAGGAGTGATGAAATCAGTTTGAAGTGATGAAAAAAAATCCATCAAACAATAAAATGTAGGGTAAATGCACCTTTTATCTGAAAAGAAAATCAGGAATGGATTAGAATATCTTCGTATTCATGCCTTTTTATGTTTCTAGTTTTCTTGTGCTTCAGTGGAGACAATGAACACACACTATTACTTGAGTGATAAGAGGGTTCAGTGATGTCCATCACCACAAGAATTATGAAATCTGTATTTTTTCAGTATCTGAGAGCTCTTCAAGTCCAAATTCTGGTCACATTTCAGGCATTCTATAATGATGTGACAAAATGGAGCAGTGACTTCGCTGTTTTGAGGACAGCAGGGACTGATGCAGTTTCCATGACCTGCCGACTGTGAGTCTCCACACAATTCTGCAACAGTGTGATGACCAAAATAAATTACAGAACTTAACCACATGCAACAGAAACTGCCTTTTCTTAATGATATGGAACATCAAGCCCAGTTTAGAGATGGGGCTTAAAATTATCCTGCAAAACATCAATTTATCTGTCTTCCCTTTTAACAACAGATGACCCAGAAACCTCTTTTCTTACCCATGTGCTTCTTCACCCCCACAGTCCCACCCCATTTACTCAACTCAGGAACATAGATTCAGATGATTTACAGCACACTGGGGAAAACAACACATTCATAGCTGGGGGAGATAATTAGTATGAGGAAGAAAGCAAGTATTTGTGTCCAAAGCCCTTTGACAGGAACTCTATTTGAGCTAATACAAGTATTCAGTTATCTGGCTATAGTCCACAGAATGCATTTCCAGAAAGGACTGTACAATTTGCATTAATATTATATGCTTAAGGGACCTATCGCCATTCTGGACTGCGTCTAAGTAAAGACATAAAGTATCTCTAATGTCCTTTATGTATCATCAAAGTATGAAGAGGCAAAGTTCCCACATAGATTTTTACCTATGCAGCTGAAAAATATTTTAGCTGAAAAATAAACATTATTCTGAACAGCAAGTAGTCTCAGCTCTAGCTCATAAACCTGAAATATTTTCAATGGTGGTATGGTATTAGGCCTTAGTTAGAGTTCTGTGCTTCTGAAAGAAGCATCACTTACAATTAGAGCCTCTATCTTTCCCTGGCATTATTAAACTACAGCTTTTATTTACAAAGCTCTAAATGATTTTTCAGGAAGAGATTAAAGACCTTTTAGCATTTCTTAATTTCTTTCCTTCCTAAGGAAGGCCTAGAAGGTACAGAACTCAGGAGATCTGTATTTTTTCCCCAGTTCTGCTGACGGCCTTCTAGGTGACCTTGGACTTGTGTCTTAAAAAAATCCATAACACAAGTGTTACATGACTTTCTCTATGAAGTATTTTGAGATCAGTGGAAAGCTCCTCATATTGCTCTCACAGGAACAGATTTAATAGGTTAAAAAATGGGTAGACTGAAGTTTTTGCAACTATAGTTGCAAATAGGAAATCATGAGCAATGTAGTTGGAGTACTGTGGGATTTGGAAGGAAACATGAAGTACTGATAGACAAAATTAGCATTGAAGCAAATATGTAGAGGAAAGGGAAGGGATGAAAATACCAGATCTCCACTGCAAGGTGATGTGTACAGCAAGAAGACTTGGTGCAAGAAAAGAAGGTATGATTTCATACAACCAAGTACCGATTCATTCCTCTGAAAGTACAGCAGGAAGCTCAACCTTCACTAGAGAGTCTCTGTTCCCAAAGTGGCAGCTCAGGCTGATCTTCGTGGGTAGTCACCTCAGGATAGGGGTAAGGTTGCCATATGAAACCTCCCGCTCCCATCATTTCTCAGCCCCCACATGTAGAAATACACACCTTGGTAAGTAGGCCAAGGCAGCTTCACATTTTGTCATCCTAAACAGATGATTTTAGAATATGTCCTTCTTTTACTGTTATGTAAGTATTTCTCGGGGTGTCTTGTATATATTTCCCCAAGCCAAACAAGCAGTTGCACAATCTGTTGGGGGGGGAGAGGATGTCTGAATTTATTAATTACACTCTTACAGTTAATTTCCAGAGTATGATAGCATAAAGGTGATGTAAAAGGACATTTGGCAAATTACCCTTAGAGAATTTTGTTAACAGCAACCAACCGAAGTGAAGAGATAAAAACAAATTCTTAGTGATGTATGCCTGATGATATTCTGCTTCTACTACTATGTGAAATGAGAAGTGGAAGGAATTAACCTAGAAGAGAAGGAATGACAGCAGATGAGAAATGAAGCAAAGCTCCAAGTACTCAGGCTTAGATAGCAGTGTACACTGGTTGGGAATTAAAAAAGGGATGTTGGCATTTCAAACATCTCAGCACCCATTTCCTTAGGGGGAAAGGTTCAAAACGAAGGCATAAGTCTCCAAATGCCCTGCATGGTAAATGGCACAAACTAAATACTTGGATGGCAATTTCCAGCAGGGAGCCCCAGAAAAAGGCATGTGTAAAATCCTGACCCCGTGTCGACTGAGATATTTCTGTGAGATTCAGTATATCTGTGGAGCTGGAATTCACAGAGGAAGGAAGCCAAGGCCAAATTTTATTAAACCATCTATGACAATGCTATGTCATAGTAAAATGCCAGAGGAGAAGTTGGATGGTTTCTCACAGCATGCATTTATTTGGCTAACTTTTATTTTTAGTACAAAAAAAAGTAAAAGTGTAATTTATTTTGATTATTGAAAAACACGTCTAGAATACTTTAGCCCTGAACCTTGCAGATATAATCTGAGTGATCACTGCTTGGTCAAAAGGTACCGGGAAACCCACTAAAAGCTAAACAGTATAGGCAGTTATGGACAGTGCTTGAGTCTGTGTCCCAAGTGTGTTCCGTTTATTAGTGCAGATCTGTCCAAAAGATTTGGCATGAGAGCAGGAAATCTGGATTTGGGAAATACTTTGCCTGCAGGGATTTGAGCTCAATTCAAAAATCAGCGATGGAGTGATGGCTAAAAGTTATTCAGGTTTTCTTGTGTTTGGCACTTGATGCTGCCTACAAACCAGGGAAAAGTTTCTAAGTAGGCAGAACCAATAAGAGATGAGGAAGGCAAAGGGTTAAAAAAACCTCTGACTAGAGCACTCAGCTGGAAGATATATTTATATATTTCCTTTCTTTCATGATTTTTAATTTAGACGCTTCCTGGCAAAAAAATATTGAAAGAATCAAGGTTTCAACCACTAGGACATCAAATTTCCCCATTGCTCCCACCACAGTTAATTTCCCCATGCTTGTCTTTGTTTTCTGTAGGGCATATCTTGTATCTCACTGCATTCTATTACTCCTCTTACCTTTCCTCTCAGAAAAGATAGTAAAAGTACAGAGTTAGCATGGTCCAGAGCATCTGTAGAAATAAATATGTGGCCATAAGGAATCCAGATATCAATGGACTTAAAATTTCAAATTTAAAATTTCAAAGGCAAATTCCAAATGTTATACTATTTGGAAAAGAATGCATCATTATCACATGATTCTAAGTAAGATTTTGCATAATTTCTAATGGCTCATTTTTTTTTTTTTCATTTAGGGCCCAGTTCAAATCTCATTGCCTGTTTTCATACTCTGTGTTTGGGAGACTGGCTTTTTTTGATTGTTGTTTCTAACCACTTCAGATGAGCCATACCTGCTCATGCATTTAAATTAAAGCTCTCTCTGTCTGATCCGAAGCAGCTCTCATAATTTATATAGGCTGTATTCTTCTGGAAGCATTTGTGTTAGTTCTGTTTTATCAATCACTGATATTTTGGTGTGTTTTTGTTCTATAGTCCTTTAAGATTTGGTATATACAAAAACAGCTTTATAAATAAAGATTGATTGCTCAATATCATGCCTGCAATAAGCCATGGTCTTCATAAAAGGCTACAGAAATACAAAACATATATATATTTATACATTATTGATGGCATCACATATCTGCCAGCTGTTAGGATGTAGTAGATGTAGTAACTGCTATTCTTTTCTAGTGCTTTGTGTATGGAAGTTGAATTTTGGACTCATCTAAAGTCTGTAGGCAAAAATTGAGTTTAAAAATTTTGATTTTCTGTTTAAAAGGAAAAAAGGATAAGTGTTAAAGAAAAATTCTGTGTTGAAGAAGAGTTTTTAAAGTCCTTTCTTGTTACCTTTTTAATTACTCCTGTTGCTGCTGTTACTAATCAGCTTGTTTTGCATCATGCTAAACAGCACAGCTGGAGAATTTGCTCGCTGATTGAAGGCATCATGTGAAGAGAGAGAGTGGGCACCACTGGGACTGCAGCAGAAATGATTGCAAAGAGATTTCAAAGATTTTATAAGAAGGCAACATTTTTTTTGCATCTGGGGATGGCTGAAGAAAGAAAAAGAATAATGTGGGAGGACTGGAGAAATTTGGGAAATAAGATAAGGAAAGGAGAATATTTATGTCAGGACAATCAGCTTAGGAAATCTAGCTCAATGCTGGTGGTAGTAGCAAGTCCTGTTTTAAAGGCGCCCATCGCTACTAGGGGAAAAAAAAAAAGGAGAAAGAAAGGAATGGATCACCAAGTAGTCATTTGAATTTGTCCCTGATACAATCTATCTACAGTCTACCAACCTGATCTCCTTCTATGATCGAGTGACCCGCCTGGAGGATGATGGAAAGGCTGTTGATGTGGTCTACCTAGACTTCAGCAAAGCCTTCGACACTGTCTCCTACAGTATTCTCCTGGAGAAACTGGCAGCCCGTGGCTTGGACAGGTACACTCTTTGGTGGGTAAGGAGCTGACTGGAGGACTGGGCCCAGAGAGTGGTGGTGAATGGAGTTAAATCCAACTGGCGACTGATCACAAGTGGTTTTCCCCAGGGGTCAGTGCTGGGGCCTGTCCTTTTTAATATCTTTATTGATGACCTGGATGAGGGCATTGAGAGCACCCTCAGTAAGTTTGCAGACGACACCAAGCTGGCAGGAAGTGTCGATCTGCCTGGGGGTAGAGAGGCCCTACAGAGAGATCTGGACAGGCTGGATCTCTGGGCTGAAGCCAGTGGGATGAGGTTCAACAGGACCAAGTGCCGCGTCCTGCACTTTGGCTGCAAACAACCCCAGGCAACGCTACAGGCTTGGGCAAGAGTGGCTGGAAGACTGTGTAGAGGAAACTGACCTGGGGGTGTTGGTCAGTGCTCAGCTGAGCATGAGCCAGCAGTGTGCCCAGGTGGCCAAGAAGGCCAATGGCATCCTGGCTTGTATCAGAAATAGTGTTGCCAGTAGGAGTAGCGAAGTCATTGTCCCTCTGTACTCAGCACTGGTGAGGCCGCACCTCGAGTACTGAGTCCAGTTTTGGGCCCCTCACTGCAAGAAAGACATTGAGGCCCTGGAGCATGTTCAGAGGACGATGATGAAGGTGGTGAGGGGTCTGGAGCACAGGCCTTATGAAGAGCGGCTGAGGGAGCTGGGATCGTTCAGTCTGGAGAAGAGGAGGTTCAGGGGAGACCTTATCACTCTCTATAACTACCTGAAGGGAGGTTGTAGTGAGCTGGGCGTCGGCCTCTTCTCTCTTGTAACTAGTGACAGGACAAGGGGGAATGGCCTCAAGTTGCGCCAAGGGAGATTCAGGCTGGACATTAGGAAGCACTACTTTTCCGAAAGAGTGGTCAGGCGCTGGAACGGGCTGCCCAGGGAGGTGGTTGAGTCAGCATCCCTGGAGGTGTTCAAGAAACATTTAGATATTGTGTTGAGAGATGTGGTTCAGTGGGGTTATTGGTGGTAGGTGGATGGTTGGACTGGATGATCTTGTAGGTCTTTTCCAACCTTGCTAATTCTATGATTCTATTAAATACTCATTCAAAAATTGAAGTTCCTACTGTTTTAGAAACAGCACCTGCATTCAGTAGGCAATTAATTGTATTGGGAAGAAATAGGCCTATCTGGAATGGGGAGTGATTCAGTCTTAAGACAACAGCATAGCATGCAGAAAAAGAATATACAGTATTTTACTTACTTTCTTTGAGGCCTCTATGCAGTTTTCTGTCCAACCGTTCTTGTGTTTCTAGAGTAGCCAGCAGTCAGTGATACACTACTGCATCAGCTCCTGTCCAGCTTCCCCTTCTATCCTCAGTGCACAGCACTAGACATCTAGATAGCTGCACAAAGTGAATTTCGCCCTGGTGCATCTATGAGTTTTGAGCATAAAGAAAAGCATTAGGAAAAAAAAAAAACACCATAAGCAAGCAGAAATTTAAATCACTTACTGTACTTTCTTTCTTGCAGGAGGCATCGGTAGGACTGCTCATAGTACACATTGTATAACATTTTCTATTACAAATCTCTGTTTTCATTTTCTTATAAATTTGCTACAATTAAATGTGAAGGTTGAACTTTCCTTTCCAGTTGCTGGGGCCAAAATGTTAACCTTTTTTTTATAAAAGTTTAACATAAGTTTTTTGTTTGTTTGTTTTCCAGCTTCTGAGAATGAAAGGAAGGGGAGGAAGGGAGCTTTTTCCTAAGGTAAGAAGCTTGCATAGCTTTTTACTAACATGACCTGAGTTTTGACTGAAAAGGTCGTTAAATGCAGTTCTTTTGTCAAGGATGAGCCTTTTACTATCTCTGAGAGAAACTGCCCAAATTTGGCAAATTTAATAGCCTTTGAATAATCTTCCCGTTAGTATTCTTGACAGTGGCTCTGGTGGATACTTATTCTGCAGCTTCCATCTGGATACGCTGGTGCCACAGCTGTGTGGGCTGAGCTTGGCCTTCCTGTAGCTGCTATTTGTGTCTTCTGGGAGGGCAGGGGCCTCTTCTCCACCAACATGCTGTGCTTCTCCTGCTGCTGCCCTCTTTCATCTGGACTTGACTAATAAAAGAGCAGAAAAAGGTTGGAAATGTCTGAGAAAGAAGAGGCATAAAGGAGCCTGGAAATGGTGATCCATGTAGGGAGCTTGAGAAGGTGCAGGAGATTCAAAGACAAACAGACAGACTAAAGGTGAGGGATGAAAATAGGAAATGTAATTGGGAGATAGAAGACCAAAATTCAGTGAAGAGCTAGAGAAAATTTACATTATGTGGTACTGATGGACAAAGGTAGTTGCAGGCATATTTCCTCTCCAGTGAACAGCGTAAACATGGGGGATTTGGATAGTGACCCTGGGGGAGATTAGAAAGAAAAACTGGAACAAAAGGAAGTTAGGGAGTTGCAATGAAGATTCTTGAGAATCAGACTTGGAATGATGATACAGGCAGGTGTGGACTGGTATAAACATCTTAGACACCAAGACTGGGACAACCTAAAGAAAAGAGGATGAGAGCAAAGAAACCTTTAAGAAAAATTATGTGAATTAGGAATTGCGTGGAACAAGGATATGGTGCAAGAGATGAATCAGCAGGAAGAAAGACAGACTTCACCAACCTAAATATACCTCCTTTCTTATGTGGAATAAATGCGTTTAAAGTTTCTGTGTTGTCAAGTGCTATGAGACTTTAGATATACATGAAATACATAGATGAATAACCGTGATGGAACTGGACTGATGGAACTGATTGCCATCTTCACAATTAAGCATTTGAGATGGGAATTTTGGGCAGTCCCTAATATTCTCCCCAAGCTGTTCTTGCTGTGTCTAAATCCAACCAATGCACACTATTTCTGTGCTTCAGTGATGATGATGACCATACTGGATAGAGTATCTGCTCATCACTAAGACCATTCAGGAAATTCCTAATACATAATTGTCTGAAGTTAAACTCAAATATCGATAAGTTACTTGAAGATGGTCAGGAGAAACAGTTCCTGTGGCTGCAACAATGGTCACATAGGATAGAGATGTTCTGTATGTTATTCAAGATAATCAATAGCAATGGTCATACATGTGTTTGAGAAGTCATGTAAAATATAAGCATTTATCAGAAGAGCCATTCAGTGTTTCTCACCTGATCCATCTGAAGATGACGCTTTAAGGACCCTTGCAATGGAGATTCCTTTTGTCATCCTGGAAATAACTGAACCTACACTTTAAGAGATTTAATTCCTCAAATCTTCATTACTCTATGGAAAAATCCCAATAATATATTTCCTTTTGTCTTACAAACACTAAGTCTCTGCATGTCTGTGCAAGAGAATCACTCTAATGATGAATATTCTAGAAATGCCCATGAGAGAAGGAATATTTTTGCATGAAAAACAGTTTAATTATATGCCATAAATGAGGACAAATGAGCTATTGTATAGTTGCTTGTTCGGTAAGCTCTGTCCATCTTGTAAGTTGAGTGAGGCAGAGGTTCTGCAGAAAATATTAACAGCTGCATAATATACACAAGAGACCAAATTAAAACTGCACAAGCAATGCTAGTGCTGACAGTCTTTAGTCTTTGGCACATCTTTAATGTTCTTTTAATGTAATTCTGTGTGTGTAAAAAAGCGCTGAGGGGTAAATGGCACAATGAAAAGTTCCTTCTAAGAAATCATGATGTATAAAACAATAAGATGGAAGGCAGACAAAGAAAGGGTAACAAGAACTTTACACTGTTTCAAAGAATCACAGAATGTCTGACATTTGCAGGGACATCTGGAAACCATCTGGTCCAACACTCACTCAAGTAGGATCACCCAAAGCAAGTTGCTCAGGACTGTGACCAAGTGGCTTCTGAAGAGCTGTACAGAGGAGACTCCACAACATCTCTGGCAACTTTTTCCAGTGCTCCATCACCCACACATCATGGAAGTGTTTCCTGATGTTAAAAGGGAACCTCCTGTGTTCCAGTATGTGTCCATTGCTTCTTGTCTTGCTGCTGGGCACCTCCGAAAATAGTCTGACTCCATCCTCTTTGCATTTTCCCTTCAGGTACTTATAGACATCAAGCCTCCCCTTCTCTGGGTTGAATAGTTTCATCATTTTGGTGGCCCTACATTGGATTTTTTCCAGTATGTCCAGGTCTTGTACGGGGGAGCCAGAAATTGGCACCATACACAAGGTACAGCCCCACAAACACTGAGTAGAATGGAAGGATCACCTTCTTTGACCCACTAGCAACAATTTACCTAATTCAGCCAAGAATAAAATAGCCTTCGTAGCAGCAAGGGCACATTTCTGACTCATGTTCAACTTGGTATCTACCAGGACGCCCAGGTTCTTTTCTTCAAAGCTACTTTCAAGCCATGCCACCCCCAGCATGTTCTGATGCATGGAGTTGTTATTCTTTAGGTGCAGGACTCTTGATTTTCCCATTATTGTCTTGTCAGTATGGCCATCTGGTGAATCTGCCAGTTCCTATATTTTTGTTTTATCTGTGAATTTATTGAGAGTGTACTCCATCCTTTGTCCAGATTTTTAATGAAAATGTTAAACAGGACTGGATCAAGTACTAATCCCTGGATTATTCTGCTTGTCACTGCTCTCCAATGAAACTGCACCACAGACCCCTCTGGGTCCTGCCATTCAGACAGTTTTTGATCTACATCGCTGTCTGCTTATCCAGCCCATACATCAACAGTTTATATGCTAAATAATAGGAAGGTATGTTGTATATAGTCTGTCTTTCTCACTGTCCATTACCAAATATCTTTATTTTTCTAGAAACTGACACTTGATTAAAGTCAGTAAAAGACAAAAAATCAGTAAAATATATAGTATTATTTGACTCCTGATGGGGAGGTTTGGTGTGTATGTTTTCATGTAGTAAATTGTGTATTACAGAGTGTGTTCCCACAGCAGAATGCTCCTGAGTGATGGAGGAGACGATCTGTTCATGTGTCCTTGCCACTCTCTAAGATGAATGGAATGGGAAAAATGGTCTCCTCTTTGGGATTGGTGAGGTTTGATGGAAGAATGAGTATAAAGATAGGAAGATAGAAAGGCAGTGAGGAAAGGCATGGAACGTAAGCAAACAAACCAATCAGGGAACATGGAGGACACACAAGTACCTGCAGTTCTGCTGAGAGAAGAGAGACAATAAAAGAGAAAGTGCTCTCACAAGCCTAAGCTGAGACAGGAGCACCTTTACAGGGCTCATGCAGGACAGTGTGCAGTGAGTCACTGTCTAGTAAAGGACTTCTTCAGCAGGGATGGATTGAGCACACAGTGATCTGTCTTCCATCCCTATTAGCTTTTTGCATGTATTTGCTGTAAGGAAAAGACCTAAGCAGACCCTCTTCAAACCCCTCACCAACTTGTTCTCCTGTCTGAGGCTATAAGTGATTTCTACTGATGATATGTTGTGAAATCATAGAATCACCAAGCTTGGAAAGGACCTCTAAGATCACCTAGTCCAGCTGTCCACCTACCACCAATATTTCCCCACTAAATTGTGTCCCTTAGTACAACATCTAAACATTTCTTGAACACCTCCAGGGACTCTAATTCAAATCCGTAATTTCCATACCAATCTTCACAACAGAATATATATATTTTTTGGGATCAGTTTAGTGTTTCATCCCTCTCATCTTCATATTTTGGGGGTGTTATTTAGCCATACAGATCCACTAGTGAAGGAAATTACTTGCTGGACTTAGAAATAAGCAACTTCTTTGCCAGGAAGAAATTAATCCAAAGACTACAGTGCAAGGGTTGTGTAAATGACACACTGAGTGAAGAAAAGGCAAAAGAAAGGGCAAACTAATTTTTTCATGTAAACAAGTTTAATGACTTGTATAATACCTATCTTGCTGTTCAAGTATGAATGGAAAAAAAAACCACAATACAGACTGCTACGCATCAAATTCTCAGTCAAAATGCTCTCTAGGTTTTAGATGTATGGTTTTGGCCTAGTAAAAAGGTCAGTTTTTTATTTTTATACTTGGAATCATGGAGAGCATGAAGAAAACAAAGGAAATACAAAAAATGAGGCTCAAGAATAAAACACTTTATCAAATAAATAACATGTCAGACCTTAGAGTCCACTGATTCTTTGTGGAGAATGTTAACAGCATTGGCTAAACTAACATTACTTCCACCAGCAGGCAGATTTCTTACAAATATGATCTTTCAGCTATTTCATTAACCTTACACTCCCACACAAGAAATTGAAGCTTAAAGGTCACATTTAATGTGTTCAGAGCTTTCAGATCATTTTAATTCCAAACTTGAAGCTTATTCTTATAGTCAATCTATTTACTAAGTTTCAGCCTTGAATCTTTTATGCTTTATGTATATTGAATTAGAAAATTTCAGTTATATTCTCAAGTATTTGCATTTTCTTCTTTTTTTATTATATGATTTTCTATTCGTTTCCTTGCTTTTCTTAAGTCAACAATAATTTTTTTATAAAAATAAATAATTTTGTAAGGAACGTTGCACAGCTAATAAGTGACAGTTCTGTATACAGAATTATTCTTAACAAATAAACACGCACAAAATTGAAATGTGTAATTGTAGATATTTTTCCTGTTTACATCATCTAACTGTTGTCTTCTCCTGACCTTTAAAGTCCTCCCAGTCTTTCTCAAATGCTTTGCTGATGTTTAGTATTCTGACACTAGAGACTGTGAAGATACTTTAGTGCCAAATCCTAATCCAATCATTGTAAGTGATTTCCTTAAACAAATGAAGATATCAAACGTGTATCTGAGAACATAATTCAGGGAATTCCTCTTTGTCACTCCTGAGTTGATTTTATTGCAAAAAAATAGTCTACTTGATTTGTGCAGGTTGCCTTAATAGCTTTATGCCTCAGTTTCCAGTTTTTGTTGAGAACAGAAATTCTTCACAATCTACTTCTAAACTGCCTTGATCACAGGTTATGACCTCTTGCTACTAATTTGTAGAAGAACCAAGACAACAACAGTGAATGTGGTCAGTGGGCATCACTTTCAGCTTTGACTTGACTGAATATTCGTTTAAAGTAAGGGAGGTGAGGGGGATTGGGGGATTTTTTAATTTTTATTGTTTTTTTGTTCATTTGTTTTTAATAATGAATTCACTTCCTCTTCTTGGTCTTAAATTCCCTAAGTGTATGAATGAGTTTATTTACTAACATTCTTTACAGAAGAATACAGAATAACTGTTAATGAAAAAAATATGGGTTTCAAGTAGATGAACTGCAATTAACTCAGTTTATTGCTTTGTAAGATCTTTTGGAAAGCTGATTGAATGGGAGAATGTAGTTAGAAGATCCTGGCAATTCTTTTAAGTCATATTGACATGGGCACAAATTCTCTCTGATTATGGAGGAAATATAGGAAATGTAATAAGAGGGTAATTTACTGAAGTCACTGATTTAAAAACAGCCAGGAAGAGGATGAATGCAAAAGCATATAGAGGCAAACTCTATGAAAGGAGCTAATAGAATTGTTCACCTAGAAGGGACACAAACTACAAGGAAAAATAGTCCGGAAGTGCATTGACTGCAAGAGGTAAAACAGAACAGAAAACATTCTCCACTAATAATCAAGGAAGGATAGTTATAAATAGATGATACTAAGAAAGCTGAATCATTTAATGCCTTTTTCGCATATAGTCAGGCCGTTATTATACTGATCCACTGACAGAAGGAAAGATCACAGCATTTGATTGTGGGAGTGACAGTGACCCAGCAGTGTGGCCATGAGGACAGTTAGTGAGCTGGAGTAAAGAACGTGTGAGAGCTAGATGTGTTTAACCTAAAGAAAAGAGTAAGAGAGGATCTAACTGCAGTTTTACAGAGAAAATGGAACCAGATTCACATCGGGGAGCTTTGGAGAGAAGAGGCACAGCTGGAGGCTAAGGCCCGAAGTTTAAAAGATGAAATAAGTGAAATAAGCAAAAAATGTAATTGCACATAAGGAAAAAAAATATTCACTTTTAAATGTTGTCCAGAGTGGCAGGGTAATCTCTGTCCTTGGGGGTTTTAAACACCCAATGGCAAGTCAATCCAATCTTACTCTGCATCTTTCTCTGAGCAGGAGATTGTACTAGATCCTGGTACTAGATCATGATCTAGGTACTAGATCTCTGGTGGTCCCCTCCATCCTATTTTTTGATATGGTTCCGTTATTATATGACCTTAACAAGTCAGATGTTTGCAGACAAAGATGAATTTGATGATCTATATCTACCCATATCTATCTTATGGACTTATGGGTAACCACCGAGGAAATGAGTTCAAATGAATGAAATTTAGGAAATGCACAAAGGCAGTCCAGTCACTTATCAGGTAGAATCAGTACTGTCTTTGTATGCTGCATCCTGCTACTCAGAAGGGAGTTATTTTAATAAAAGCTTGTCATACAAATATTTTTATTTTAATCTCTGATTCATTTCAGTGCTGAAGAGACTTTTTCATCTGCTCAAGGCAACAGAAAGATTTGCAATGACTTCAAAAGGAATTGGAGTAAGCATCAGATTGAGGTAGAATCATATACAGAATCATAGAATCGTAGAATCATAGAGTTGCTCAGGCTGGAAAAGACCTTCAAGATCATCCAGTCCAACCGTAACCTAACCATACTACCCTAACTCTAACAACCCACTGCTAAATCATGTCCCTAAGCACCACATCCAAATGGTTTTTAAACACATTCAGGGATGGTGACTCAACCACCTCCCTGGGGAGCCTTTTCCAGTGCGTAACAACCAGAGGCTGGCTTTGCCATGCAAATCTTAGCAATGCACTTTTAAAATAAGTTAATTTCACCCTAGTTTTTACTTGCAAGTAATCAAGGCTGGGAACCATGCATAAAATACGACAGTGTTTAAACTTTCTTCTGGCCAGGTATTTCCACATCTACTTCTTGACTCTTTCAAGTTCCCATCAAACTGAAATACAAGATTACTGGTATATTATTTATTTATTTATTTATTTATTTATTTTCAAGTGCTGTGTGATTATTACCAAAGCTGTGCAAAGTCAACAGGTTTGGGTTACCCAGGATATACTGAGCTACAAAGAGCATTTTCTGGCCAGGCCTGCAACCGTAATTACACCACTCATGACAGCAGTGAACTGCATTTCAATAGACGGTCTTGGACATTTTCTAAATTCTTAAGGATTTACATGCTTTTTTCTCATGTAATTCATTAAGGTGCTTTTTTTACACCACGAAATTTTTCAGGACATGGTAGTAAGGCACCAAGTATTTTCTGGTACATTTGTAATGCAGTCATGATTCCAGCACCGTTCTGACAAGTTCTCATCAAGAGTACTCTCATGGCATTCCTATGGGGTCTATGTGCCCTCAGATATCTCAAGCTGGTATCCAAGGGGTCTAAAATTGAAGATGAAGAGATAACCTTGTGCCTTTTCCTACCATGGAAAACTATGATGGGCTTGAACAGAGCATTGTTTAAAATGCACAAAAATCTGAGATAAAAACAGAAGCAGAAATCCATTTCTTTCTAAGGAATTCTCCCTTCCAGAGCTGCCTGTGGTGAATCTGAATAGTTTTATGCCAGGACACTGACTGATTATGGCAGCCATCCTCTCGTGGTAGCTGCTGCTCAGGCATGGAAGGAAACTGTGGGCCATTAATTCTAAGTGCTGGTAGACATGAAATAAGACAAATAACGGGACCAAATGAAGTAATTTCATTTGAATGGAGTCCACAGCTGTATCTCTTTTGATTTCAGTTTCACTGACTTCCTGCTTCTTTCTTTCCTGCTGTTATTATCCACTACTTTGCATTTGTATATAAGCCAGTGCAACACTACATTTGTATGGATTGCATAGCGTTCCGCAGCAATTACATTCCTTTTTGTCAAAGACAGAGCAGACCACTTTCACTAAGATTCTGTCTAGCATAAAAAAGGAAACATTTCTACAAAAGAAATGAGCATATTCTAAGAAGTTGGCCATAGCAGCCACTAAATAGGTACAGTGTACATGGGCTATAGCATTCTCCAAATTTGTTAGCAGGGTGCTATTTAGCTAGGGGCTACTGCAAGGCAAGGCTTGGACTCCAGTCTGTGTCTCAGCCAACATACAGATGCTCTCAGCTGGCCTCAGGTGAAATTTGGTATAAACAATCTCTCTGAAAACATTGCTCTAAGGAGGGAAACTGCACTTAGACAAATAGGATGAAGTATTACAAGTATTGCCTTAAGAGTTAAAAGTCTGCATTGCACCCTTATATTCCTGATGTGTGAGAAGTCCCACAGAGAAAGGACAGACTGGTTTTAGGTGATGCAAACCTGGAGGGTTTGGTTTTCACTATCTACTCCAGGCTCTGGGAGAAATGAAGAATTACAACATGAATCCCTTTCATTAGTTTCACAAGGTCTTTCTTAAAACTGGCCAGTATTTGCTTGTTCGTTTTATTTGTTTGTTTGTTTGTTTGGTTGGTTGTTTTTCTGGGAGGGGGATGGGGTTCTGCCCATGGGCCTACTGGAAGAGATCTTCACCTTCCTGCTCTTCTCTTTTTACTTGCCCTGGACTATATGCAGACATCACTCAGGTTATTTCTGTGCCTTTGTACTGGTAGATTTGAATAAAATTTTTTCCCGTGGGCTTTTGCATGGCTATCTCTCTGCTCCTCTTCTTAACCTTTTCTGAGACAGTTCCACTGTGTTTGTTTTTTTTTAACATCTGGGTTCAAACTTTCCATGAGATTTTGGATCAGATCTCCCTCTTCCAATTTGGAAGGCATCAATATTTTTTTCACTGTTACCAAAATTTCCCCATGGTTCATCAGAGTTGTTGCCTTTCTTATGGCATTAAACATTGAGGGCAACTAGTCATTTAGTGATCAGCCAAAGTGTTTTCTTTCCTTATCTATAGTTTACTATTTTGTGAATTAAGTTGTTACCTACACTCTGGAACTACCATGCCTGATTCAGCCCAGCTGAGCTAGGTGTTAGATAACAAGTAACACAAAATTTGGGATGAGTTCCAGCTAGCTGTACTGAAGATAGCTCAGTATATAGTTTAACTTCTTGACACAAACGATGAACTAACAATTTGCCTCCAACACAAGGGAAAAAAGACTAATTTTAAGCCATAAGAAATAATTGTGCTTGGCATTTTGACTCTAAATCACAACATATTCTTATAGAGCATTAACTTAATCTTTATAACCTAGTCACTTGAACAATTATGCATCCCAAGGGCAAGATACTGCTGTTTGAATTTATTTCTTTGTGCTTGAAAGAGCTGGTTCTCTGATGTTGAAGTCAGTGAGAATGTTACTGTTCAGAATGGAATGACAATAAGACCACAGGTCTAAGGTTCCTTGTCCCACTTCTGTCATTAACACTAGTGATACATAACAGCATAACATGAATAGACAGCAGTGACAGTGTGCTTTTATTTCTGCTTTTCATTCCAGTTACAGGTGCATTACTAGGTGAAATGTATGGTTCTCACCATATACATTCACGTGTGCATGCTGATGTGCATATCTGTAAGTGTAAGAAATAAAATTTGTGATGTGAGACCAGTGGAGTTCTGTACAGAGGCTGGGGTAGGAGTCTTCTCCACCTAGCCTGCAAATGAAGTAAGTTGTTCTCAAGGATTGTCTGGTGAACCTTGTCACCCCTACTAGGTGATGTTTGCCCTGGATGCTTCCTGCTAAATCTAGTTCTTATGACCCTGCACTGTATTTTGTTTTCTACCAATTCTAGCAGGTTGCTGGGCTAAAGTGCTGTATTTATTTTATTCAAAGCCTGCACTTAAATGAGTAACTCTCTGTTTCTCTTTGTGCAGAGGTAATGATCGATCATTTTCCTTCTCAAAATAGAGCTTGTTGCCTGGTGTTTCTTATCGAATCTGTTGAAACTCTTTTCTAGCACAAAGAGTCTCAGATTGCAAAATGCCCTGCCTGACATCATTAATAAGAGTAACCAAGCTGAAGATTTATTTTTGTAGGAAGCTTGCCAAACGCAGCAAGTAGAGAAGGAAAATTGAGGTCAGAGAATAGCTGCTTAAAGTCATGTGGAAAGCCGAAAATGAGTTGGTTGGATTATTGAGGTTTGTTAATACTCTTCTGCCTGCTAAGGTGTTTTGAGGGGTCTTTCAGTACAAATCTTTCATACAGCCTGCTTTGGAGACATTCAGATAGAGAAATGGACATGAAATCACTATTGCTGGAGCTGCTTTGGGGCCAGACCATGTACATCAACTTCTTCTCAAGTATAAGGAAAATCCACTGCAGCATTGGTCTGTCAGGACAGCAGAATGCTTGTCCTTATCTCCTTCTCAGCCAGAAACATCTGGGTGAGAGCATGAACCTTCAGTGTGCCAGAGCTGGGCTTCTGGTACAGCAGTGAGTCTGTCCCAAGAACCTGAAATGAAGAAGAAATTCTCCACATATTTAGTGTTTTCTGGAGTGTATCCTTAGAAGGCTTCCAATGAGAAAATGAAATTACCCACCCAGCACAGCAGCAGTCATTGAAATATGTTTCAGCAGACAGTGAAGAAATAAAATGAAGCAGAAAAGAAACTGAGAATTGGTGACATCACACTTCAAAAGAAAGGCTGCCTAATGGTAAAAATACATTAAAAAATGGTATTGAATTTAACAAATTCCAAAATACTGGAGAGTGATTAATTGACGAGATAGTGAGGCATTGGGTTGGATGAGCACATTAATCACTGCAGCAGGATGTCTGTCACACTCCACTCAGTGCTTTGCACTTCTTTTTTATATCTAGAGATGCAGGGATGCTAGAGAGCCAGTGATAAAACGACACCTGAGGGGGAAAACAAAGCTAAACCACTCATCAGCACTTAGTTCACTCTGCAGAGAAAACTTGCCTTGGGATTTTCAGGATGCCTGAATTTTCTCCTCTTGGTACAAAGTATACCAACAGACAGGTCAAAGAACTCAGGAGACAGGGCAGCATATGCACAAGAAGCTAATGTGGCTGCAAGTAAAATCTAAGTAATGACATAACGGAAAGTTTGCCAAAGGTGGCTGTATGTTTGCATACATATATACACAATAATTGTTATTAATGATGGAAATTTACTTCTTGCTTGTGTGAAATGACTGAGTGATGCTGAAGAGAGGAGATGACTAAACAGTCTGTTTACAGGAGGGCACTGAGAGCCCTGGAGACATATGGGTAGACAGTTTCTTGTGCAAAGAAGAAATGCTTACATGGCAAAGATCTAGGGAGAAGGAGTCTGCAAACCCAGATCTTGTTCCCAGGGCTTTACAGATTTGACAATTCAGTGCTATTTAGTAAGACATTTCTTTTATTTTTGAAAAAAAAAAAAAAAAACAACAACTAAACCAAACACAACAAAATAAACAGCACAAGTATTTCATACTATGCATGTGTTTCAGCATGGGATTAGATGTCAGGATACTTGAGTCTTCCTGAATGTGCTATTAACTCAGAGTTCTGAAAGGCTTAAGAAACTTAGCTTCTTTATTCCTCTGTTGTACTGCCTGGAAAGTGGGTATAACAACCCCTTAGACAGTCCCCTTTTGAACAAATCCAAAACTTCTGAAGGCAGTGGGACACTGCTTAATTAAGGACTGTCAGCCTCTGGCTAGTATAAAATAGTATAAACTAGTATAAGCAATCTGTGTGTATTAAATCATGTTCTGGATGAGCCAAACAAAAGTATTTAGCTTTGTAATCCTAAGCAGTATGATTTCCCAGATGGAATTTCCTAATTGAGCTGATAATTTTTGTTCATGCCGTACAGGTCCCTACTTCCCAGCTGCAATGTTTGAATGCTGCTCAGGGAAAAAACTGAAATACTTTGAAAGATGGATAAAGGTAAATATATATTTTTCATCCAAGTATGGCAGCAACCAAACGTAGCCAGTTGCACTTTATGCTTTATATCAGCCATACTTTGCACGTTGGATTTGTTTGAGTAATATCTATGCAGCAGTAGGTTAGACTAAATACAAATGGTCAGAAATAGAATAGAGAGGGTCTGCCCCCCTGGCAGGCACAGGTTAAAATTCTGTGGTTAGCATTTTATTATTTCAAAATGAATTTATGCACTTGTTTTCTAAATGTGAGGATTATTATCCATTATTCATTGTTCTCTGATAACACAAAAGATGATAACTGGAGAGGAGGCCAACAGAGAAGCCTCACATCCAGCCTGGGTTGCAATTGCAGCCTGCTTCCAGCCTTGCTCCAGCTCCATGAGGGAGGCATGGCTTGGACCTGTGAGGAACTGCAGATTTTCAACAATAATTAGTGGTGCAATGTTCACAGAACAAACAAACAAACAAACAAATCTGTTCTCATGCAAACACTGCCAGTAACAGAAACTAGTAGAAGAGAAATCTGAGACATATCACATGTGTTGTACAATTCCTTCCCAGTTAAATGGCTTTCTGTTTGCCTGAAGTGTTCACAGCTGTTAACTGCAATTTTTTTACAGAAGTAGACCATGAACTTGATGTAACAGGCGTAATTTGTAAGGCTGAAAAAAGAAGTAATAAAACTCCTTCAGTGATTCTGTAGGACCTATTGCATGGAGGTACAAGTTCTGATTAGTTGAGAATGGTTTTTGTTTGTTTTCTTGTTTGCTGAAGATTCAATAATATTTCAAGTTGGATTCAGCTGAAGGACTGTTAAGATTCTGTGTCATGTAACTGTGACTACTAAGAGACTTTAACTCTTTCCTCCCACTCTACCCACATCATCTGCAATTTAGCATTCTTTAGGTCACCCAATGAAGTGGTTATTAAAGCTATAATGAAGTTGAATAGAATTTATTCCTTACTTGAGGTGTTTGCCACTCCCAGTTGAACTCAGATGAAACAGTATTGCAGAGACTGGTGAAAATCTAGCTACGTTTAGGGAACTGAAGGGAAATACTATTGTTAAAAAATGTCAGCTATAGACATTTGGTTTCTGTAAACAAGTATTTACTACATTTATTCTTTCTTTATAAAAATACCGAGATGTACAGAAAAAGAGCTGTAGCTCTTTCAGTTATGTCTCCTGAACTAGATATAATTAAGTATATTGCCATAAACGAAAGTGATTCATTGATTTCCTCTGATTCATGGGCCAAATAACTTGGTCACATGGATTTTGATAACGTTTAAGTATTCATAGAAACATCTGCAAGTTTCTTCACCTTCTAATTCAGCTGTATATGTGACATCACCAAGAAAGCAGTGATTTAATTAGTCATTCAGAGTCACTGAAGCTTCATCTAAAGATTAAATGGATAGGCAATTATCTATAAAGATATGAAAAGGAAGACAATATCAATACTACCATAACAATCACCAGATCCATTTAAACTCTTTTCTAGCACTGCATTTCACAGAGAAAGCCATAGGTAACGTGCAGTATGTGAGAGAATAGAGGACGTGTCCTTTAAAATCATATTTGCCCTTTTCTTGAATTCCAATAATTGTAATTGGGCTGAAACATTTTAAACATTGTATAAGTCTGGATATGTTTTGGGTTTGAAAAAATGACAGCGTGGCTGGACTATGACCTGTGAGCTAGATATGTTAATTAAATGCATCTAATTTTCTGTCTAAAATTTCAGCATTTCAGTCAGAGAACAAAATAAGTACAAGTAAAATAATTGTTCTTTCAATATAAATTATGGATTGTAAATCTGTAAAAGAAATAGAGGCATTGCTTGAAACTGTTCAACAAGAATGTTTGTCAAACAATTGTAAGCTATTATTGCAGAGAAATAGGATAAAAAACTGTAAAGAACTTATCAAAATGTAGCTAAAATTTATTTATATGGAACAACTCCAGCTTATCTACATAAATTGTTAATGTAGATGCAGCTCTACTGATCAGATGGATCATCTGGAGAGGTCATCTCTTTGATATTTGCCTTTTATTACATCTCACTATGATTCATGTCTTCTCTGACAATAAAAAGAAAAATCTGTTTAGTAAAGTTGGTAATTGTGTGAAAACTTCAATTTTCAACCAAATATAACATAGCATGCCTAAGCATTAAAGTGCCATAAGTATCACATCACATGTATTTTCTGCTTAAGGGGCACTTATAATAGAGTAGATTATTTAAAGCCATATTACCTGCATTATTGAAATACAAGGTGATGTGCAATGCACATCAAAAACACTTTTAAGACTCCACTTTCTAGCAAAAGAGCTATTATGTTAATCTTCTTGAAAGTCTGAATGGAAGAAATGTCCTTCTGCACTGTGGTGTTGCACTACAAGTGATAATAATATTCCTTAGAAAACAGGAAATTCAAGCATGCTCTCAGATCAGATTTTATCATTAGAGTACTGCAGTATATATAAGTATACAATATATACTATATACTATACTATATATATTCTCTAGTATATATGGTAGTATATATAAGTATATATAGCTATATAAGTATGTATAGCATAAACTGTATGCTGAAGCAAGTTTCTCTCGATCATATTGGAATAAAAGTCTAATTATCTACTGTAATGTAACTGAAGCACAAACTTTTTGAAATAATTGATAACCACACCACACAGGCTATATTTTAGAAGTAAGAGTTCTTTTTTAGTCATCTATTACATATTCAGAAAATTCATTTGCCATCAGAAGAAAGAGATTGCAGGTATGGTACAGTGTGTAACCATTTATACTGGCTGGTCAAACATTACAGGCTGGGGGCTTATATGGTGTATCTTCTTGCCCACATTTTTCCTGTCCTGAGATTTTCTCATTTCTCTATACTTATGAGTATCACTATCTTAGTCACTATTAGTAGTAAATGAAATACATTCATGTATCTTTGGTGTTGAGAAAATTTTAGTTCTAGTGAATTTGCTGTTTTCTTTGCAGTTCCAGCACTGCCATGAATACACACTTTAGATGGATGGATGTTAAAAGAAAAACTTTTCTTTCAGCACCTGTATTTCATCCTGTCCTGGGACATTCAGTTCCACTGAGTTTCAAGTGTGTTCTTTGCTCTCTTCCCTACTTTTCTGTAGGTTGGCCTCCTGTCACCATACCCCAGAAAGTCAGGATTGTTTTCAGTTGGTCCTTTACACCTCCAGTCATCAAGAATCTGAGGAATAATTTTACTCTTAGTTTTAAGATATATATATATATATATTTCCTTTCTAAGTGTAATTCTTAAATGTAAGTTTGCATCATAAATAAGCTGAGTCAGGGTACCAGGCTGCAGTCTGTCGCATCTATTACAATGTACTGTTACACAACAACATCCCCTGAGAAGATGGGTGAAAAAACTTTGTGGATATTTACATGGTGATTGCATGCTCCCTTGTTAATTTTGCTAGTGGTCTTCAACACAGTCACTTGAGATTTTCCACACAGATTGCTGCTGTTGTTTCAACTAATAATTTGCTGACCAAGCTCAAAAACTCAGTCTGCTGGTGGAAGAAAAAGAGGTACCAACAAACATTGTCTTTCATACCAAACTTTTCATACCATACAGCCAGGAGGCAACTTGGGGGGATGTGTTATTTCCTTGCTTTTTTTTCAGTGATTCCTGGGAGCTCCTTGCTTGCTTGCCAGTCTTTCTAGCAGTTAGCAATGTTTGATCCCATTATCCTCTGCATAGCTGTGCGCTGGCTAATTTGCAGCTGCCTGGTAACCATATCGCAGATCCCCCAGGCTCAAATGGATTGTTCAGACTCCAGGCTGCATGCTGCAGCTTGAAAATAGCCAGGCTATCCCACTGCAATCTGCTCAGGCTCACTAGCTCCAGCAGGCATCTTGCTGTCAATTGGAAACAAAATATCGCCTTTGAACTGCCACTTGGATTATCCCAGTGCAGTTTTTAATTCTTCCAAATGTCATTCAGCTAAGAACAAAACACAGTGCTTATGATAAATGGCAGAGGAACTGCATCCTAGAAAGCTATGAGTCTTAACAGGCTTTAGACACTGAAATAGCTGACTCTGAAGTACCACTTAAAAGGCTAAAATACCTCTTAAAGAGTATCAAGAAATATAGACCAACATCACAATGCTTGAATATAACACTAGAAATACCATTATCAGATTACTGTGCTAAAGACTTTGTTTTCATCCGTTAAAAAGCTGCTGAAAAACTGATGAGAGAAAAAGAATTGAGAGAATTTTGAGTGTTGTAAAACATTTTGTTCTTACAAGATGTTTCTTGTTTAGAAAGGATGAAAAATATCTGTGTTGGGAAGAGTTTTTTAACTGCTGACAGTAAGGAGAGACAATGCAATCAAAAGCGTACACAATAAAGTTCTTTATATTCAGAATAGACAAAAATTTAACATTGAGAAAAAGAACCAAAAACTGGTGAGATCTAAAATTTTTCAAATTAAAAATCAACAGTCTTATAAGGATGCTTAGTTAAAGACACATAGTTTAAGAATCATTTGAAGGAGTTCAGTTCTGCAGCTGGTGCTGACTAGATATTTGTAATTACTGTATAAAAGGTGTGTGGTTCAATAGCACTGTAGTCCCAGAGATATTCTGTAGACATTCAGATGTCAAATACTAGACACTTCTCTCAAAAAGGCTGTTCTGTTCCATTCATCTTCACAAGACTGGGGCTTTAGGTTGTCTTCAGCTAAGACAGACAGAGTATCTGATAAGTTGTGCCTTCTCCTCATCTCAAACCATGAACGGTATTTGTTTTTCTGACAATACCACAGATCTTCCATTTTGCAAGTGTTGGTTTGATTGCTTTTCCCACGGAAATGACATACTAATGAGACTATCCACTGCTGTATCCCTTAAATGATGGAGATAGGGATGATCTGTCAGGCTACATAGGCATTGTCATGAAGTACAGCAGTCTAAAGACAAATTCAAGGTTATAGTCAGTCACATTTGAAATCATCAATTAAATGAGAAAAATCTGAAGATTAGAAGCATGATATACATTTCTACAATCCTGCTTAATGTACTAATTTTTTACAGTGAAATTTCACTTAAAAATTGAAATTTCTGAGTAAATTCTAAACTTTGTCCAATTAAAAACTGCTTTGTGAAGAGGGCAAAGGAGAAAGCATGGGAAAATTATTCAGTAAATATTAAATAAATTTAAAAAAATGTTGATGGTAAATTGCTCAGTGTTTTGGTATAGATGAGTCTGGTCTGCCATGCATATGAATGTGTGGTTTGGGGTTAACTGTCCAGCAGGCTGTATTTGGGGATTGCACAGCTGTCCTTGGAGCACTGTCTCATGGCTCAGCACATCTTGCTCTGAAACCATTCTCTTTTGCAAGAACTACAGTAATTTAGTCCAAATGATACTTTTTTTTCTGCATACCAGATTAAGATAGCTAAAATATATTGTGCCTTGCAGAGTAAGTAATCATACAAAAGTCAGTGTTGTATATGGGATAAGTTACTGCTCAGAATAAATAAGAATATCAGCTTTGTCATAATAAAGCAATCAACTTTGATTCACAGTAACAGCAATCCAGAGTACTTGACCTAAAGTCTGGACAAACTGAACAATTGGATTCAGCTTGGACATTATCAAAGTAGATCTATCTTTGGTTGAATATATTATCCTTGATACTAACATGTTGAAACAGCAACTTGCAGTTCTTACTTTCTGGGAAAACCTATGCTGTACAATCATAAATAAAACCCTATTTTTCTGCAAAGATTATCCAGAGCATGAGGATGACATCTCACAATGCATAGGTACAAACCAGTCCAATTAATAAGCAGGTGACCAAAGTCAAAGGTCCCTATAGTGGGACAACAGAGCTTTGCTAAATCCAAGACATTTATCAAACTGTCTCACAGAAGTACTTTTAATCTAAATGTGTCTGGTTTCAAGTGCTGGTAATTTATTTGGCTATTTCATCACTTGTGAAGTTTGTGCCATTAGTATTTAATCATCTTAGATTCATGATCATCCTCCCTTTCTCAGTATACCTCTCAAGGACAATAAAATTCTGCAGTGTTTTCTTTGTGCTTCCTTTTCCTCTTTGGTCTCAGCTGGTGAGGAAGCATTTTGGAGATACTGAAAACTGCAATTCTGCAAGTCTAAGTTTTAGTATTGTGAGAACATTTTCACTCAGAAAGGCAAAACTTTTCCTTGGTTTCAAATCGGTAATTTCCATTCTCAAGTTCCTTTGTTTTTCTTCTATAGGTCTTCCTGAGCTGATCCTGGGAGCAAAGGCACACCAGATAATACATATTTGAGTATTAAATATTTCAAATTCTCTGGTCAGTACCTTTATGCTGATTCTTTGAAATGACAGTGCAGATTAAATCAGTCAGCTTGTGATCTTTTGGAAGAGAGGTGTTAGCATGGGACTTATTAATGGTCTCCAGAAAGACTATTGGTATTCAGGAAGAAAAAAGGGGATGATAAGTAGATTCCGAGATACCACCTGGGAAAATGTTCAGTGCTATCCTGAAATGATGGGCCTATAGATATTGAATGAGATCCCAGAGGACTATCCACATTATGGAGAAAACAGATCAGATACAGTCTTCTTTTTTGCAAGACTCTCTATCTGCGTCAACACATGTAAATATGTTCATTTAGAGCATATTCATATAAAACATTCAATTTAGCTCTGTAGTAAAAAACTACTCTTTAGAGAAGAAGAAAATCCAGGAGGTAACCTAGAGGAATATTAGTGTGTTTGGGAGTATGATGTCATGTTGCCAATACAGCAACAGAAGAAAGACTACAGAGAGAAGCAGTCTCCACGGTAGATCACAGTATATGTCACAAATAACAGAAGACATATTTCACCAGTATGAAGGCTCATGAACTTATCCCAAAAGAACAAAATTAACTTCAATTACAGGATATTTACTTTGAGTTAATTAACTCTAAATTGCTTCTTGTTTCACTTCCAGCTCTGTACAGCAGAGAGGTTCTTAAACTACTTTCTTTCCTGAACCTCTACGGGAGATGAGGATTAAACTCAGAATCTTCACTGTATTCGCTTTACACCACTGTCAGGGGCACTACTGAGAATCAACTGGTAAGACTCACAGCATACTTTTAAACAGTCATTTCTTCCAAAAGTTTCCAAGAAGCTAGGAGAAAGGTAAATTACTTGTGGGAACAGAGCCTGTATGAAGTTGAGAGAAGGAGCTAAGGAAATGTAAGCCACAAAGAATCACTACTGTCTAGTGTTACAGAAAAGTGAGGAAGCATACCAATGTTATAAGGTGTCAAGTAAGACCCTACATAATATTTTAAGACTTCTGCGAGTGTTCTTCATCTATTAAGGCATTTAACTCTTGATTCAAGGAGAAATCTCAAGTTTCACAAGTTTCAAAATTTGCATGAAAAAGATTAATATACTCATCTCTTAGCTGTTGCTTTCAGCAGAATGTGTAGACTGTACACACATCTAGTATAGTCTGAACTACACATGATTAAAGTATGTAACAATTATTAAAATGTGTAATTTTTCAAATTATATTTGATGGCTCCTTCTACTAAGAAGTCTTATATTCTACTTAACTGTACATTCAAGAGGATGTTTAAGTTCAGATTTATTAAAGTTATTTAAAAATGGTGTAGAAATAGAAAACTTGAAAATGTACAGCTGCTCAATTTGTATTGAAGGGCATAGCCAAAAGGACTACCAAATAGCTCAAACAGTAAATGCTATTTCACCAGATTAGATAACTTATTAGTAGTCTTCTTTGTGTTGAGTGAATTTTCCTTATCTGAAGAGAAAAAATGATGTCATTTGGTCTAGAGTCCAATTTGAAGTCAGAAACTGCAGTTGATTCTCTAGAAGAGCCACTCTTGCATTTGACTAGATAGTAAGTCTGGAATGGCTGGATTTTGTACTTAAGGATGTAAATGCTATAGGTCTTGAACATAGTTTCTGCACTGTAAGAGAACTAGGGACTTGTTTTATGTGCTTAGCTGTGGGAAAACACAGAAGAGTATCATAGAATCATAGAATTGTAGAATACTTTGGGCTGGAAGGGACCTTAAAGATTATCTAGTTCCAATATCCATGTGGTGAGCAGTGTTGCCACCCACTAGAACAGGTTGCTTAATTGATTTCCTGCCCTGTGCTCCATGCGCAAATGAGTGTCTTAATCTTAGTCTCTTGTCAGTTTAGAATACTAAATTTAGGGACAGAAAATATGAAATGTGTGGCCTATGTAGCACCACTCACAAAACTTGTACTGAAAAAAAAAAACACATAAGACAATTGTGATACAAAGCAAAGATAAAATTTCCTTTGACAAAAACATGTTTGGTGACATAGATACATTAATTAATTTTATTTCCTTTCTAAATCAAAAATAAATTAACATACAAATTCTTCCTACTTGAAAATTTTTATGTATCCAAATACATATTTACAGTGCATTTGAAAAGACCGATCAGCTTACTCTTAATCACACTTTGTTCATCAAGATCATTTCATTAGATAAGAGCACTCACATTAATTCTATAATGTTTTTGAAAATAAGTAACACATAAATTGATGCATGAAATCTCAGTGAAATTCACAACTCATAATTGGCCTGTGTCAGTATATCAGGAAATGTATTCGTCATTTCATTTGCAGCAGATTTTTCTAAAAATTGGATTTTAACTATTTCACACCATGGCAATATGTGTATCAATCAACATGATCCACGTGTGTCGTATGGCGGTTTTGCTGAATTAATCTAAATTTCCAAATATAGGAGAGATCTCTGGCTTCTGTTGAGATTTTTTCAACCACCCTCTACTGATTAAAATATATGCACTTTCATTTTCACTGACCTATGTCACCTGGGTTATATCAGAACCACCTTTGGGCTTAAATCCTTGGAAGCAAGCAGGTCTCTTATTAAAAGGGTTTCTTAAATGATTATATATTTGTGATTATGAGGGAGTCTCAGATCTTTCATTAGTCAAAAGAATATATTGTATTATTATGGATCTGTATTACAAGAAGATGGCAAGTTCCAGTCAGCACAGAATATCCACATTCTTTCTTGCAGTTAAACTATGCAGCCCTTGTCTGACTTTGAACAAAGTACTTCACATTTTTCTATATTAGAGTGGTCTGTCTACTGCTCTTATCACTATAGTTTTGGAACAGCTGCCAGTGAGATGCTAAAAAAGTAATTATACATCTGTTTCTCATCCTTTGAGGAGTGAGAAATATACTACTAGAGTGTTTGCTTTGCATTTTTTAATGCATATTGATGTAGAATTATGCTAGACAGGCTAAGGTCAGAGAAGTGCCCCGTCTGTGTAGTAAGTTCATGAAATTTGCCCCTATAGTGCATTTCCAAGACTCTAGACTGGAGCAGTCTTGAAACACAATATAGGAATGGTAGCAATATATATTTCTGGGTGCCAATTTGAGAGAAATCTAGAGAAGGACTTGATCAATGATCTGAAATGTGGATGTGTATTCACACCCAAAGGAACTTGATGCCACCCTGTTGGAGGGCGTCAGGTCATTTTGGCAGAGTACTTAGAAATGTTATTACCCTCTGATCCAGCAGCAGAATTTTATGGCTTGCCATATCAGAAGCAAGGAAGAGGTTGAGAATGGATGTTTGCCCAAAGCTATCTGTCGATGCGATTATAGCAATTCTGGTTCTGCTGTCTGACTTGAATGCAACTTCAGTCAACACTTGGGTTGTTTCTCTGTGAACTTTCTCAGAATATTTTGCATGGGCAAAAGCCATCTAGAGTTCCTGTATTTGATTAAAATAGCTTAGTGTTAGAGTGATGACATAAGAAAGTGGAATTTTTTTCCCATCCATCATTTCTTTTTCCCACTTTAGGTTGTCAGTTCTCTAGAGAAGCTTGTGATATAACTGCACAGTAATTAACCCAAATGTATTCTTGTTTCAGGTGGGCTACATCAGTGCTGTTGTTTTCCTTCCCTAAGTGTCAGATATTGCTGAGATAACAAACAAACTGCCAAATCCCCGTAGATTAGAGAATTCTGTTCATAGACTTTACATTGTTACTTCCCATAATTTTTCCCAGTCTGACAACATTTGACTGTCATGTAAATTCAGTTCTACCATACCTGATTTTATTGCCAAATTAAACTATTGTATCACCTGCATAATGTGACTTGGGTTCAGTAAATCATGAAGCACAGGGAGAGGGTTTTCAAGATTTGTGTGAGATTACTGGTAGGAAAAAATAAGGTACCAAAGAAGCAATAAACTGACACATGAAAGAAACTGATTTCTGTCATTCTTCTTGATGAAGACTGCTAATGTTTTTGAGTTGGGCAGGGAAGAGATAGAAATTTAGACCCGGTGTTAGTTGTTACATGAGCATCAGCTCTGAAGGAAGCATGACACTGGGAGCCCTTTCTGCTGTCTGGGTGGTGTTGGCTCAGTCCTGCTCAGTGCTCTGTGGTGCAAAAACAGCCTGAGCCCGTGAAGCTGCTGGGAACCATAAGTGATAGGTTACAGAAGGAGAGCTGTCTTACCACTCTGCCTGGTCTCAATCACTAGGAAACAGCTCCTGAATGCCCAGAGATCCAGGAAAAGCTGGCTTCCCACTAACTTCCCCACACATCTTGTGTGTAGTTCTAAAGAATCTGGGTTGATTAATGGTCTTTACTAAACCACCAATTTTTCTACTTAGAAAGGTAGTGAAAATAGTCATTTTGAAATTCCAGTGACTTGTCTGTACATGAGTGAAATTTGGCTTGGACTACAGTGAACTCACTCCTGCCACTTTTCTAAAACTCTCTTTAACAAACACTCTGACAGTCACTGCAATGGTCTTCTGTGCTGTTTCACACACCACCACTTTTCCCATTAACAAAAGAGACAGATGTGTGTGTCACTGTCATGCTTTTCCTTTTACTGAAGATGATTTCAAGGCTTTGTGTAGTGCCACGGTCAGATTTTTCACACTGCTGGCGCTTGGTTGTTATTTTTAGTGCTGCGTTTGCCAGCAACTAAGGCAATAGAGTGAGGCTGTAATAGTGCTTTTTGTCAGCACAAACATATTTGAAGTTCTAGAGATGCTTGCTTTTATCTTATAATTGTAATTCTTTTCTCTGTTCTTTTCATATTGTTTTCAGCCCCTTGGTATCTGATTAAAATGTTTTTGCTGAGCTTTTCTCTTATCATCTTTATTTTTCCTCTACATTTGCAATCACCATAATTCTCCCAGACCTTCCACTATTTCTTCCCTTTCAACTGATATTACGTCTTCGGAGATACAATCAGCAGTGATAATCATTGGTTTAAGTTACTTTAAATGATGCTAGCATAGATCACTTCTCAGACATGAGATTGTTTCATAAACCATAGAGCTCATCAATTTTTTACAGGGTAGGAGAGAGTTTGTTGTTGGTAAATACATATTTTGCTTCTTTTCCATAGAAAAATAAAAATAAGTTGAGGTATTTTCCATTTTCAGAGTGGGTCATGATATCAGTTGTAATTTATATTTACCTCCTGATTCTGCACAAGTGACTCCAGGTGACTGCACTCCTTCAGAAAGAGGAAACAAAACAGAACAAAACAGAACAAAAAACAACCCACCCCCAGAATTCTATAACATTTTCTAACTCTTCATACGTACTACAAGCACTAAGAGGTATTGTGTTTTTGCATTTACTGATCATAGGACAGCCTCATAGTTGCAAGCTTTTGTAAGTGGGATAGTAAAAAGAAGAAAAATTTTAATTGAGTAAAACACACTTTTCTCATTTTTTACTTCAGTTGCCCCATCTCCAGTCCCCTTTCCTTCTCTACATCCTCTAGATATACTATGTGGGACTAGTATCTGCTTTTTTTTATCCTAGACTCTCCCTATTCCATCACTTTGCTCATCCTATCTAAAAACATTTATTCAAAAGTTTATGTCTTTCTAGAATTGTATCGGAATCATGACTCAAGTCCTTTCTGACCATTCACTGACCTCTAACACTTCAGTACTTTTACTCCGACATTTTTGTATATACCCTTGAGGATCAAATGCAGGTAGCAAATAAATTGTTGAAATGTTGAACGTACAGCTAAAGCAATTAAGAGGTACTGAAGGAAAAACAGAAAAAGTACAGAGAAAAAAAGAACAAAACCAAAACAACAACAACAAAGCCTGAATTTCTGAAGAATTTCTGTTTAAAGGCAAAGTACAAAGTCCGAAGTAATTTTGATTCATGTAGACAGAGAAAGACAGACAATTGGACTTGGTGGGATTATTGTATGAATAGGCAGATTATGTGGCTGGAGGAGTAGGGCAGAAAAAGCATTTTAGCACTTAAGTGAGGGATTCAGTAGATGAAAGGAAGGTTAGAAGTAAAAATGACTAACAGAAAATTCAGAGATTACAGTAGCTGAAGTGAGAAAATATGGTTTTGTAAACAGAAATTATCATGAAAGGACAATATTAGGGAAGCTATAGATGAGTGGAAAAACTCTGGGCAGAGGAGAAATACAGAAATATAAAATACCTAGAAGTATCTACATCTGTCATATAGCCAGGGAGTAACTGTCAGAATTCTCTAAGCCCTTAAAAATGTGTAAATCTTTTGCTTACTTCTGTTCCTGGAATTTCTCCTTCCTCACTGCAACTTTGAGAACTTCATTCTCTCCTTGTAGATTAATCGTCTTCCTCAATGCACCCTTTATTATTAATTTCTGGGATAGAACAGAGCTGAACAAAATATTCTAATTTGGAAAGGACTCACGAGGATCAAGTTTAACTCCTGGCTCCACACAGGACCTTCCAAAAACTAAAACCTATATCTGAGAGCATTGTCCAAACACTTCCTGAACTTCAGCAGCTTGGTGTCACAATCACTGCTCTGAGCTGAACAGACTGAGGGACCTCAGATGCCTCCCCATACGCCTTGCCTTCTAGACTCTTTGTAGCCCTCCTTTGGATGCTCTTCAATAGTTTTATGACCTCTTGATCTCATGGCACCCAAACAGCACACAGTGCTCGAGTTGAGGATGCACAGTGCAGGGCAGAGCAGAACAATCCCTTTCCCTCACCCAGCTGGCTGTTCTGGGCCTGATGCACCCCAGGACATGATTGGATCTTTTGGCTGCCAGTGCAAACCACTGACTCAGATTCAACTTGCCTTTAACCACAACCCCCGGGTTCCTTTCAGTAGGGCTGCTCTCCAGCCTCTCATCTCCCACTCTGTACATTTATCCAGGATTGCCCCACCCCAGGTACAGAATCTGGCATTTGCTGTTGCTGAATTTCATGTGACTGGTGATTGCCCGGCTCTCCAATGTTTCAAGCTCTCTCTGCAAGGCCTTTTGACCCTTGAGGGAGTCAACAGCTCCTCCTAATTTAGTGTCATTTGCAAAACTACTTAGTATGCATTTGAGTCCTGCATCCAGCTCATTTATGAAAACATAAAAGACAACTGGCCCCAAAATGAAGCCTTGCAAAGCCCTGCTAATGACTGGTCACCAGTCTGATGTAACCTCATTTACTATAACCCTTTGAGCCCCACTCATCCGCCAATTGTTCACTCATTTTAGTATGTTTTTGTCTAACTGTGTGCTAGACATTTTGTCCATAGTGATACTGTGGGAGACAGTATAAAAACTTTGCTAAAATCCAAAAATACAGATAGTATAGATACAGTATAGAGAGTATAAATGAGCTAATTATATAACATATTTATTTTATGTTTAATTATATAGGTTTTTTTAATATCCAGTTCAAGTGTTAGTCTGATACATTTAATTTACTGTGCAATTAAGATAAAATTCTCCACAAACTCGGAAGAAAAGCTCTATTTACCTACTGAGGCCTGAATTCCTGCTGAGCAAAATGAAACAAGTGCACTCTACCTCCCACTATTTCTTATAAAACTGCAGGTTTGTTTATCCTTACTGACTCCTCACTGTCCTGCCATCACAGACGAGATTGCAGAGTAGGAAGGCCTAAACTTCTTAGATTGTCCAGTTGTATGCATCCCGTGTTCTTTACTGCTTCTTATTCCATGTCCAGAAATATCCCATGGAACATAAAAAACACACACACAAAAAAAAAAAACACATGGAAAACAAAAAACTGTCCTATCTGGGATGCTCTCATGTTTCATTGCAGCACGTACATGATCATAACACCTGCCCTGTAAGTACGAGTCGCTTTCTGGGCAAGGACCAGCTAATACTGGGTCTGTCCCAGTTCCTTAGCACAGCAAGTAAATGGGACCTCACTCTTGAAATGCTTTAACATCTCCACTGATTTTGCAGGAGCAAAAAAAGTTGTGGTAAGCTACACCTTCAGGAATCTAAGTGACTTCTTGTTGTGGAGAATAAGTGACTATGTCGGGGTAAATAAGGTTGATAGAGTTGTCATCAATCAACCCACAAGAAAAGTTATGTTGGTGTTAAAGCCTATACAATGTTTTCAAAACTTGTGTCCTCTTGTGTCTAGTGTGTCCTGCTCAGAGATTACATTGTGAGGCATGGCCTGACAGATCTCTTGTCCTCTAATGAGAACGGCTAATTAACTCCAGGGAGCATTTTTGTGAAAATAAGGCATTTTTTAATCTGTCAGTATAACCTTTCTCTTCTATTTATGGTCATGCAAAATATTTCAGCATATCCTGTATGTCCGCCATAGGGTTTAACATCCATTCTCTATGATCTGGATGATGCGTGTAGGTTTATATTTATAAGCATGAGCCAGCAGTGTGCCCAGGTGGCCAAGAAGGCCAATGGCATCCTGGCTTGTATCAGAAACAGTGTTGCCAGTACGAGTAGGGAAGTCATTCTCCCTCTGTGCTCAGCACTGGTGAGGCCCCACCTCGAGTACTGTGTCCAGTTTTGGGCCCCTCACTGCAAGAAAGACATTGAGGCCCTGGAGCATGTTCAGAGGACGATGATGAAGGTGGTGAGGAGTCTGGAGCACAGGCCTTATGAGGAGCGGCTGAGGGAGCTGGGATCGTTCAGTCTGGAGAAGAGGAGGCTCAGGGGAGACCTTATCACTCTCTATAACTACCTGAAGGAAGGTTGTAGTGAGCTGGGGGTCGGCCTCTTCGCTCTTGTAACTAGTGACAGGACAAGGGGGAATGGCCTCAAGTTGCGCCAAGGGAGATTCAGGCTGGACGTTAGGAAATACTACTTTTCTGAAAGAGTGGTCAGGCGCTGGAACGGGCTGCCCAGGGAGGTGGTTGAGTCACCGTCCCTGGAGGTGTTCAAGAAACATTTAGATGTTGTGTTGAGAGATGTGGTTTAGTGGGGTTATTGGTGGTAGGTGGATGGTTGGACTGGGTGATCTTGTAGGTCTTTTCCAACCTAGCTAATTCTATGATCCTTTATTTATGAACATATGAACAAAGAGCTTTGTCCCTTCATGTAGAAGGCATTTTGTTGAGAGATGTGACCCCTCACTAGCTCATGGGAAAGAAGGCAGAAAACAAGATGATGAATATTGTTATAGCCTCGTTCAAATCTTCCAGGAGACCTGAACAGTTATGTATGAGTTCCCCAGCAGAGACTCTGGGTTTTTATCTCTGCGGCAGCCTTCATTCCAAGGAGCTGATAGATTATGCAGAAGTAAATGAAGAGTGTAAAGTTAAAGGGCACGATCACAGTTATGCAGTCCCCAAGCAGGGAGCCAGCCTAAATGATGCAGTAAAATCATCCTCTGCACACATGTGGGCTAGAAAAATTCCTGAAGGGAAGTAGACACTTTGGGGATCTGTTTGTATGCAGGGGAAGGAAGTTATTTTGCACTGAATTGTTGCCAGTTTTTCCTGCTGTCTCAACTGAGACACCACTTTCTCCTACTCTAACTTAGATTGTTCTCAGAGCAAGGGAGGTACGCTGCATTCATATCCCATCTAAATCAAGAGGACTCTTATTTTCATCAGCTTCCCTGATAAAAGAAGCTGAAGCATGTTTTTCTATCCAGTAGTGGTTTAATTTGATGAAATAAATCAACATCTAGCTTCTCAAGTATAGTTCTCCACAACTAGGAGGCAAAACAAGAAAAAGACCTGTACTAAATATTAAGAGCATTTGAAAAGACAAATTTTAGTACATAGAAGAGATGAGGAACTGGAAATAGTATCAAGTACATAATTTTATTTTTTAAAGAAACCATAGTGTTTAGACCTTTCCAAGTTATATTTTTGCCTTTTTTAAAAAAAGGATTGTCTTGATTTTGTTTATCTTTTACAGATATAAGATCAGTGGTTCATAGTTTACAGTTTGTGAGTTGTGCTCTTATCTAAAACTGACAGGAAAGAGAGAAGTTGAGAAATCCAGAAGCTGGGAATAAAATTTAACCAAAAAACACCATGGATGTCATCCATGACATCATGAGTAAAAAAAAAAAAAAATCATCAGTGTAATTGTATATACTATTTGGTTTTGCCTGAACAAAAATCTTTTTTTTTTTTTTTTGGTCGGCAAATGTCAGCAGCACCACAAGGTGGCAGTAAAAAATTACTTATTGCAACAATTTTGGTACCTGTTTATGTAAATGGTAAATACACCTACTGTCCCGATGTTGAACTTATGCAAATACTATATCTTTCTCATCTGCTATAAAAATGACATATGGTCATGTTCTAACATTCATGTGGAAAAAAAGAACTAATAGTCAAACAATTAATTAACTCAGGAATTATGAAGTTTTCAATACTTGCAAAGTTGTTCACAGTAGAAAATTGTTTAAATGTTTAAAATAATCAGCTATTTCTCTTCATCCTGGCAATCAAAACCCTTGAAATGAGAAGGAAGAACAGAAACACTATCCTCATTTAATCTATACTATGGTACACTAAAATAAAAATGAAAAAAAGAAAAGATTATGATGACTCTGCTTGCTTCTACCAAATACAGCAAAATTTTGTGTCAGAGTCCTATGCAATGCCATTTAGTGATACAGTGTGCCTCTTCAGAGATGTGCGAATACCTCAAAACTTTCTTCTGCTAGAGGCACTTTAGATCCATTAAATGGATTTGATGTAAGAAGAATCAGCTTCTAAACTGTTATTGGATATAAATGATTGCCCAAGCAGAAGGATGTGGGGAGGTTCACACTGCAGAGATTTTTTTTTGCTGAGCTCAGCCAGAATTTACTCTTGTAACTTCTTTGTTGAGTGCACAAGTATCAACTCATCCATCATTTCACTTTTTCCCTATGCCTAGTGACCTCTACTAGCCAAAAGTAAAGTGGGAAGGGATTTAACTTTTCCAAATCCTGATTTTCAGTGATCATTTCAACTGCAGGTAACCCTCTACAAGAGCTGAATCAGGAAAATAATCATGCTTTCAGCCAGAGATATGCTTGGTAGTATGCATAGGTACTTGTCAGTCTCATATCAACAGAAGGTAACATCAGTTTCCAATGCATTGAGTATACTTGCCATGACTTAGGCTGTGTCATTTCTTCAGTATTACCTCTGCTTTTGATCGATGGATACTTCTATATTATGCGACTGTAGAAGAGTCAATATATGTTCTCTGAGGATACCAATAGCATAATAAGAAGGTGCCCCACACTCTCATCTCTGTGTTTGTCAGATATATCCTACTCTTAAAAATCTTTACGTGTACAGCAGCACTAAAACTTATCTTCAATTGAAATTACCACCTACAGTAAATCTTGTTTACAGAGAGCTATAAAAATGTATTTCCCAGAACATTTTAATAGACAGGAGAGGTCTAATCCCCATTCTGCTACCCTCAGCATGGAGATTTGTCCTCCCTTCCTGTCACTTAGATTAGACCCAAGAAGTGTAGACAGCTTTGAGTGGTAATGAAGAGCATTCTTCCAGTCCTGCTGGTTGCCAGCCTGATGGGTTGCAAAATGGGAACCAGGTACTTGACTGCCCTTCCCACGGGGCTGCTGCTAATGGGTGACAGCTCTTCACAAGGACCCATGCAGCTGGCTCATCAGTAGTCGCTAACAAAATTTTGTCCCAACATTTCAGGCTCAGTAAGACTGTCAGTGGTGCAGAACCTTTGGTCTTCCTCGGGACGAGTACACTGGCACTGTGCCCTTCAGGATGAGGCTGGCCCCATCAACTTGAAAGCTGGAGTCACAGTTGCTGCAGATGCTGCCAGTTCCATACCACAAGGACACAGCACGAAGAGAGCCAGCACAGGAGTGTCTCTGCTTTGATCTAGAGGAATAAGAAAATTATTTTCTAAAATTAAGGATGACAGAATGGCCTGTGGCAGTGCAAAACAAAATAAATAAACCTGAACATGAGAAAAGCTGTTGAAAAGGTGTATAATTCTACTATACATTCAAGTACTGCCTTGCTCTGAAGATAAATGAAAATGGTATGGAGAAAAGGCTAGATGCTTTTTTTCCTTCTTTTTATAAGTTTTATGTCTGTGGGGGAGGGAGTGCTAAGAGAGAAAGAACAAATACGCTCCAAGGAACTGCATTTGAAAATTTTTCAAAGAAAATTCCCAAAACTGCAAGGCCTTGAGCACATGTATTTTCCTCTGGGTTTGAATCATAGGCAGCTAGAGATTAGAATTTGCATGTCCTGAAGCTGCTTTTTTCTCATGGTGGTATATCACACAATAAGAATAAATAAATAAAACACAATTTTTTTTTCCCTAAACATCTGACACTGGTGCGGGGTGACTAGGTGGGACTGGCAGATTAAAGCCACAGCTGTGGCATGCTAAAGGAGTGCAGGAAAAACTGATGACAGCCAGTGCTCTCTTTGGCCCTGGTAGGACTAATGAGAGTCTGAGGGCTGCAAGATCAGTTGTACATGTGCTGGCCATCCTCAGAAATCAGCTTTTTCTTCCTGTGCTATGCTGTGGTTTAATCTAACAGATAGCTCAGCACCATACAGCCTTTCACTTGCCCCCTCCCCCTCCGTGGGATAAGGGAGAGAAGTGGAAACAAAATAGAATTTGTACATTGAGATAAGAGCTATTTACTAAGACAGATAAGGGACATGAAATTATGAATGCAATAAATAAAAAGAAAAAATAAATTAAAAATGCAATTATAATAATACGTGCATATCTAGAGTCTAATTACTTGCCACCTGTTGACCAACACCCAGCTAACAATACAACTGCCTGCTGACTGATGGCCCACTGGCAACACAATGTCTCACTACCCATCAACTGACACCCAGCAATCCCCCACGCGGTGGCCAGCTGCCAGCCAACTCCCCACCACTTTATGGCCTTCAACATAATGCCATGCGGTATGGAATAACCCCTGGCCTAATTCAGGCACCTGTGCTAGCTCTGCTCCACACCCTGCTGCTGTGCTGGCATGGCAGTGTCTCTTCCCTGCTGAACGGCTCTGCCCAGCCTGGCCCCATGTTCACTCCCTCACTCAGCAAAAACCAAAACATCTGTGTGCTACTAACACTGTCTTAGATGAAACCAGGATATGCTGTGATACAGATTTGAGCCCTTATTCCCACTGTAAGATAACATAATTTTGTAATGTTTTGATTATAATAACTTTTACTGGCAGGGTTTGATCACACTCTAAACTGGACTTTGACTTCCATTCCCTCCTAAACTGCAGATTCTGAGGCTTGTGGCCTTCACTTCCATGCGTTCATATATGACAACATGTGTCCACGCTCCTCTGAAGTATAGCCTGCAGGTAGGCTGTACCATATGTGGTGTCCATGAAAATCTACTACTACACAGTTGTATACAACCATCATAGCAGATTTCACCAAACTCTTCTAATGCAACCCTGTGAATCCCAGATTACCGTTATGGCCTTTGATTCATGCAGACACCAGCTGAAAAAAATAAACAGAATTTGTTTTCTATTATAAAATGTCAACTTCTCAATTCAATGGGGTGTACTGAAATGAGTAGCTTTTTATCTTAATAGTCAGGAACTCTTCCATACAATATTTATATAAGGATGTCTTTTAGGCTATTCTGTACTCCCAGATGAGAGGTGCTTGAAAAAAAATTAAAAAGTAATTACGTGCATTGTTTCCAGGCGTTTAGGAATATAGTATGTGGCTTAATTCTGTAATTACTGGCTTTTTTTCCTTGTGTGAACAATACCTTGCAGTGAGAAGAAAATCTGAAATAGAGAATAGACATAAGGGTAAATGAAAGATGTTGGCAACGTATGCATATTCTATGAAAGGAAATAACATTTTTAGTGCAAATGTCCTTCTCCAGTGCATAATTTTAATGATGATGAAAGCTTTTATTGTGTATGTACATATATATATGTACACACATAATTCCAGGTGTTTCAAAATGCTTTTTGTCCTCTGGCAATTTTAATTATATCCTTACAGATAAAGACGTGTGACTTCTCCCTGGCCTAAATTTGTCTCCTTGTAGTATTGCGAAGAACCAGCGAAGAAGTCCAGAAGTAGATGTGTTCAAGAGATGATATTAGTTTAATTAATACTTGTTACAATCACAGAATCATAGAATCACTAAGGTTGGAAAGGAACTCCAAGATCATGTAGTCCAACTGTCCTACCACCAGTATTTCCCCACTAAACCATGTCCCTAAATATAGCATCTAAACATTTCTTGAATTCCTCCAGGGGTGGTGACTCAACCACCTTATTGGGCAGCCCATTTCAATGCCTGGCCACTCTTTTGGAGAAGAGGTTTTTGCAAATATTTAACCTGAACCTCGCTTGATGCAACTTGAGACCATTCCTTTTAGTCCTATCGCTACATATGTGGGAGAAGAGATTGACCCCCAGCTCACCACTACCTCCTTTCAGGCAGTTGTAGAGAGCAATAACATCTCCCCTGAGCTTCCTCTTCTCCACACTAAACAGTCCCAGTTCCCTCAGCCTCTCCTGATTTGTGCTCCAGACCCCTCACCAGCTTCAGACTATCACAGACAAGACTGACTAGTGTCATGAATCAGGAATAACTACAGTTGTGAGCCTTCGTACAGATGTCCTTCAACAGCCTTCTTTCATGTTTGCTTCTGTGCAGTCCTGTGGTTTTCTGGGTTCCTCTGCCCTTAGGACCATCTGATTCTGGCACCTTCAAGAAAAGCTGGACCTTTGTCACCTGAGAATATCAAAACTCAGCATGGGTGTGGGCACCCTAGCTAATGATCACTCAGTGGGTTCATGCTGCTGAGCAGATCTTCTGAAGCTCATGGTCTTCCTGTGACTTCCCCCCACACGCTGCGTGGAGCAGCTCCCAAAGTGCAGCAACATGCAATACTGTTGCAAGAACAGAGCATTAAGTAGGATGTACTTTTTCTGTTGTGGGCTTTGACTGGATTTAAGCCATCTTTCAAAACAGAAATGCAACACTGAGCAAATGAGGGTTGAAGAGGTATCAGTATTGAAGCTAGTTCTGCTAAGAAATACTCATCTAGATATAGCCTGGAAATATATCAGCCCACCCTAGGATCAGATTATCCATTATTGTCAGCACAAGAGTGATACTTACTGGGCAGATCATTTTGAGACCAGGCTAATAATTAAAGAATCTTGAAGTAAAAAAAATCAAAATACACTTATCCTAGCAAAACACAGGTTCGATAATTGACTGCAGAATTGAAAACAAATATAGAAAGAAGAAAAAAAATCAGAAAAGGAAAATAAAAAAGAAAAAATAGAAGGAAAAAAAGAAAAATATAATGAAATGCTTGTCAATTTCAACCTGTGGTGATAACTCTGTTTTCTCTCTGACATATCTTCTCTTTTCCAAGGCATCACTCAGACATTTGTTTGAAGAGAGCTTTCAGTAAGAGTTTCTCTGTCACAGTCCTACTATTGAGAAGTGATCATTTCTTTTGATTAAAATTCTTACTTACGCTTAGTGGGCACGAGGGGGTACAGATGGATAGCTGCTGTTCCCCCATTGCTCTCTGTTTCTTTTATTTATTTCAGAAAGAGCATTCCACCCCAATTTTTCCCCTCTCCTCTTATCTCATTCAGAAAAGTTCTTCTGTTGGCTGTCAGTAGCAATACAAAGAAAACACTGTGAAGTTTGTTTCCATGATCAGGCAGCCTGGTTCTGACTGATGCATAGTGCTTAATGCAAATGCACGGAGGGTATTTCTTTCATTAGACTCCATGCATCCATCACACTGGCTAAACAAGCCTATTCTTTTTAGCTCAGACAATTCCTTTAGCTTACTACATAATTTCAGTAATCACATATTTTGCAACACAAGTAATATCTAAACACCTCATTAATACCAAAATAATCTGCTTGTGCTCTGTGTTAGCAACCAACTAATGGGATTTATAAATAGATTGGTAAATGGACTGGAGAGTGGGAGGACTTACGTTTTGTACTATGCTTGTTTTATTGGGGGTACATAAACAACCTTCATACGCTCACCCCTTTAAAAGAAATGAAGCAGGGAGATGTACATTTCAAATACACCAAATGTGCAACAAATATGTGATGAAAAGAATCTCCATTATGTGGAACCACAATTGTTCTGAATGCACTGGTTTAGAGAATTTAAACTACTATTGCAGAGTTTACTGCATATCCTTTGTGCTTTCCTTCATGATGGAGGACCCAAATGCCCTTCAGTATCACACATATGATCTATCCTAAATCTGTACTGGACTGAGATCAGAGACCATGTTTTTTCCCCCCAGTTTCACTTCCATGTTTATTGTTTGTTTGTTGTTTGCTTGTTTTTGATTTATTTATATGTATTGGTATGTATTGACATGATACATTTTGATTGGGTTCCTAGTCTGTCTAACTTCATAGATCAGTTTATGCAGCATCAGAGCATCACCTTAAAGAATCACAGAATTGTTGAGTTGGAAGGGAACTTTAAAAGTCATCTGACTGAACTCCCTTGCAATGAACAGGAACATCTGCAGCTAGATCAGGTTGCTCACAGCCCTGTCAGAGCCTGACTTTGAATGTCTCCAGGGATGGGGCATCCACCTCATTTCTGTCCCTGCGCTTCGCTACCCTGATTACAATAAACTTTTCTTATATACAGTCTAAATCTCCCCTCTTTCAGTTTGAAACTATTTCCCCTTGTCCTGTCACAACAGACCTTGCTAAAGAGTCTGTCTCCTTCCTTCTTACAGCCCCCTTTAGATACTGAAAGACCATATCAGGTATCCCAGAGCCTTCTCTTCTCCAGGCTGAACAGCTCCAGCTCTCTCAGCCTGTCCTCGTAGGGGAGGTGTTCCATCCCCTAGTTCATTTTTGTGGCTATCCTCTGGACATTTTCTAATATGTCCATGCTTCTTCAGTAATAAGGACTCCACATCTGGATGTAGTCCTTCAGGTCAGGTCTCACCAGCACAGAGCAGAGGGGCAGGATCACATCCCTCAACCTGCTGACCATGCTTCCTTTGATGCAGCCCAGCATGCGGTTCGCTTTTTGGGCTGTGAGGACACATTGCTGGCTCATGTCCAGCTTGCCATCCACCAGTACTCCCAAGTCCTTTTCAGTATGGCTCTGCTCCTTTCATCCCTCATCTTGCATTGACAGTGGGGTTTGCCATGAACTTGATGCAAGAGCTTGCACTCAGATTTTCTAAACATGATGAGGTCCACCTGGACCCATTGCTCAAGCCTGTCTAGATCTCTCTGAATGGCATCCCATCCCCTGAGCATGTTGACCACATCACACAGCTTGGTGTCATCTGCAAACTTGCTGAGGGTACACTTGATTCCTTTGTTGATGTCATTGATGAAGATATTAAAGATCAGTCCCAGTACTGAACCCTGAGGGACACCACTCATCATTAATTTCCATCTGGACATTGAGCCATTGATCAGTGTCATCCCTGGGTATGATCTCACAACCAGTTCCTTGTCATCGAACAGTCCACCCATCAAATTTATATCTTTCCAGTTTGGAGAGAAGGATGTTGTAGGGGACCATGTCAAAGCCTGTACTGAAATCCAGATATGTCAACGGTTTACAGGCGTTAGGCCCAATTCCGTGACAAAGGGGACGGGGGACCCAAGGGCCCATGTCCTGGGAAAAGGGGAAAGGGGAAAAGGGTAGGGAGATGGCCCTGAGAGCAAAGAACAGCGGCAACAATCTGAGGAGAAACAAACTAATTTACTAAATAAGATATCGGAATGCAAAACAACACACTATAATACAATATAATTACAATTTAAGCTGATAAATCCAATACAGAGAGAGAGAATGTCCCCAAATCAAGGTAGGCCTTGCTCTACTACCGACGATAAGACGACTGGAGAGTGAGGTACTGCCAAGACGAGAGACGATGGAAAAAGGGACGAGGTCTCGTGATCTGCAAGTTTTTATACTGCGAGCTTTTATCTTTTCCCTCCGGCTGGAAAATGGTAACAGAGGAGCAAAGTACCGCGGGGAATGTAGTAGTCCTTCTCTTCCGAGAACCAGGTACATCCACTACATGATGTTATGATGTGGAGTACCAATAACCGAAAATCATAAAACCATGACAAGATAGATGACAGTGGCTCTTCCTTTGTCCACTGATGCTGTTGTGCCATCATAGAAGGCCACTAGCTTGGTCAGGCAGGACCTCCCCTTGGTGAAACCATGCTGGTTATACTGTATCACCTCCCTCTGTTCCCTGTGCCTTATCATGGCTTCCAGGAGGATCTGTTCCATGATCTTTCCTATCACAGGAGTGAGGCTGACAGGTCGGTAATTCCTCGGGTTGTCTTTTCTACCCTTCTTAAAAATGGGTGAGATATTGCCTTTTTTTCCAGTCACTAGGGTCTTCATCTGACCATCATGACTTTTCTAATATTATCAAGAATGACTTGATGACTGCATTAGGCAGTTACCTCATGACTCTGGGATGCATCTCATTGGGGCTTATGGATTTTCATGTTCCTCAGGTGGTCACGAATCTGATCTTCGCTTACAGCAGATGGGACGTTGCTACCCCGGTCACCACCTTTTGACTCATTCACTCAAGAGGTGTGTAAAGAGCAGTTGCCAGTGAAGACCGAAGCAAAACTTGTTTGATTGATCTTTGAATTAGGATCAGGCTCTGTTCTTTAGCAAAGCTGTAAGCCTGATTTCATTTAATGAGGGCACTGAAGTCTTTTACTCTAACCAAAGTGAAATGATTAATTTTTGCAATATGATTTACTTGTAGCTATACATTTTTATCAGTTAAGTTATGGAATTAGCTCTAGCTGGAAGACTGTAAATTAAGAATCTGAAAATGATGTCAGTGTAGGGTATTAATTTGCTGCAGTACTTCAGAATAAATATATTTATACTTTGAAATGTCCAGTTGCAACCCTATAAAGTCAGCAGGACAAATTCATCTGAAGTATGATCCTACATTTGACATGTCATCTCTGGAAATCAGTAGTGATGAGATTTGAACCTAATAAGGTGGAAAAGTTTTAGATGGAGCAAGTGAAACTTGTGGAACTTGACATTTCTGAACCTCTTCAGCTGTATTAAGGCTTCTTAAAATCTTTTTGTCCTTCAACTTCTGTATTCTTAACATCTAAATTCACTTTTTAAAAGTGATTTTCCTGAGCATCTTTTTTTTTAATGACTTACACAATACTCTCTGGCAAAAAAATATGGCACGTGAAAAACAATACCTTCTTGATCTTTCCTTGACTGGATGTTCCACAGTAAGTAGATGCTTCCCTTTCACATCATTAATGATCTGATATTCATTTTAATGGATCTTTCCATGTCCTCATGTTTTCAAACCAAATTATCAAATTATTTGGAATCCTCTCAAAGGGAAGAAAACCTATAGGCTAAATAACTCCTTTTACCTTTTCTGTGCAATTCTTTGTTATAGCACTCATAGATTCTTTTTGAGATACTTTGTTTGGAGCTTTATTCATCTCTCACTGAAAACAAATATTAATTTCAGTGACAGTTGTTGTGGGAAGCTATGAAACAATATTTTACCAGGTGGTCCATGAGAACTGTCTTCTGAGACTATCCCAAAAAACAATTATCATGATTAGGTTGCCATTCAAACAGTAAGACAGAAGCAGTGAGTCCAGATGTGCAGCATCCAGATTACTTGGCAAAGTATTCGGCACATTAGTATTCTACGAGTAAGGTCATAGTGTGCCCTAGGTGAGTCCTAGATCATCCTGTAGCTCTGTGCATCATCCTCCAGATCCTTCATTTGAACAAGTAGTATGCAAACTGGGAACATACCATGCTTCTCTTCCAGTGAGATGCAGACTTAGCTGCTTGTGGAAGATGCCTCTTGGGTATGTGTTTGTCAGCATTATTCATTATTAACCTGGATGCAGACTAATATGTATCAACACTTCAGTAAAAAGTGCACTGAGATCTTTGTTATTTTCTGTATTAAGCAGCACACAGTTAGCAGTTTGCATTTATGCTGTATTTCACAAATTTGGCAAATAATATATTTCCATTCCGCTTATAAAGGAAAGTGCTATCTAGCTGTGAAAAAAAATAAAACAATACAGCTTATCCATTTCCACAATGCAGTGAAACTAAAAAATGGGCATCTAACATTTTCAACCAAGTGGCTAACAAATCACTTTTTATGATAAAAATATGAACATTTTGCAAATTAATTGTGCATGGTCTTGTAAAAAAATAACATGTATCTTAAAATAGTTCCAGTAGAAAAAATGTTCGAGTCTATTACCGGTGAAATATAAGTTGCAGGATGGAGCAGAGAGAGTATAATAATTCACATGAAATGACAATCACACTGTGCTAAAGAAATTGTGGTGCAGTTTTGGGTTCCTGTATGTGCCATATATGGTCTCAGTGCTGCCAGCTTGAGAGCATAGATTTAGTGCAATACAAATCCATTTAACACATACATTGTGTCAGGGTCTCTTCCAGGAGGTGATTCATCCTCAGAGAGCATAAAAAAGAACCTAGGACTCCTACATGGGACAATCCATAGTGTGGGAGGGTCTGCAGAGGATGCAGAGCTAGAGGAAACACATCCTTTACCTTCTTCAGGAGACTTCACTGCAGCTGGAAGAATGACTGAAGATTACTGTGCCAGTGTCACCAGATTCAATCAACTGGTCCAGTGTAGTCTGACATTTGTTGAGGACAGAGAATTAGGTTCCTAATAATGTCTTTCCGGATTGCATCCATCCATTCCCTGGGTGCAAGGCAGGCCTTTATCCTAATAGTGACAGAGGTTACATCACATGAAGTGCTTTGTCTCAGGTGTTCAGTTATTAAGCTGAAACATTAGGATTGAAACTTTAAATTCTTTCTAGCATTTTTGTTCCTTTTCTGGAAATGAGATGAGCCAGACAATTCTGATGAAGGTATCTTATTTATTTGTTTGTTTGTTTATTTTGGTCACAGTTAAAGTGACACAGATTATAACATCTGTGTTAAGAGAACTGATTTGGATAATTTATTTATATTTGGGAACAGGATGAATTTCATAATAACACAAAATCTCCAGAAATACAAATTAAAAAGGCTAGCAGCAAAGCATGGTAATTTTATGTTAGACTAAGCCAGGCTCATAAATTTTAAAATTATTATTTTTTATTTGCTATAATGGCAAAAGCAGGAGCAGAAACATAAAGTTAAGAGTTTGTTTTCCTGATAGAGCTGGGATGAGAGTGGCAGTAGATCCTAGGGACACTTCCAGATGTTTTAAATCTGTGTAAAATGGAAATAGACCATCTGAAATCATCCATCTTTCAAACATATAAATAATCAGAAGTTTACTAGAGGTCATGAAGAGATAATTCAAAATCAAATTCTATTCTTATGCTGGCACCAAAATTCCATTAGATAATTGTTCCTGCAAAGGTAGAAGTACCTCAAGCTGAATGACTAACTAATAACTTAAAAAATAGAAGGTCGTATTTTCATGGAAAACATTTGAATGCTTGAAGGCCAAGGGGACACAGAAGTACCTTGATAGGAAGTAACTTCAGGGACATGAGAAGAAATACCCATCAAAGTCTTTGAAGATAGGAACATCCGAAAAAATGTATAGTTAATGAACATGTCTAGCTAGCTTGCAGGCTGGGAGATTAGCCCTAACATTAACCGACCAATTGATACAACTGGAGGCTGTATCAGGGAAGTGGTCAAGTGGTAAGAATGTGTTTAAAAAAGTGTTGTGAAAATCCCCAGGTATGCTAGCTTTGTGGGAGGCCTCCAAGCGCCCAAACTTTGCAATAAATCAGTATCTTGTCTCCATATGTGAGACTGGCTTACTGCACACTGGGTGGTGAGTCCACCTTTTGGACAACAATCAGAGCTAATGTCACAAAGTAGAAAGATGTTTTGCCTTTTTGTTTAATCACATAAAGGAGTTCCAAATCAAATGGGAGTCTTTACCTTACGTACCTAACCATGAAACCTGAGTAAGATGTCTTCAGATCAGTAGAGACTGGTTGAGACATTGTAACTCATGGTTACAATGATTTCATATTCTTATCTAATATCAGTAAAACTTTTATTACAAGACTGATATAGGTAAAGCAATCAGAGATTTCAAGCTGTCTCCATTAAATGATCTTTCTTGTTGTCACTACAAAAGAACTATCTAGAATTGCACGAATATGTTAATAAAAAGTATCTGACTCATTTCTGCAGCAGCTAGGGGACCAACTTTGAAGTGTTTTTTAGCAAAAGCCTCTAACAAATTATTCTTCTGGAGCCAAATAGAGAACAGGAAAAGAAATTAAAAGATATGAGCTTAATTCATAGGATGATTCCCTTGAGGAAAAAAAAAGATTAAATTGACTACATATGACAAAATAGATTCTTCTAGAGAATTTATTTAATTATCATTCTTTTTCAATTGAGCATCAAAGACTCATTGCCAAGGAGAGAGAAGTAGAAACCTAAAGAATTAAAATTCAGAGTCAACAGTATTTACTTCTACTATTATACAACAAACTGCCAAATGAAATACATTTAAAAAAATTTATGGTGTTTCACAGGAAACTGACATTCATAGGATGAAATCTTCCTTAGTGCTGGGGCAGATAATAGCAAATAGACAGCATAATTACAGAGAGAAAAATCAGTAATGTGCTTAATTCAGGAAAGACAAATTCCTCTTGATGATGACTTTTCAGATGCATTTTATTTACATTTTAGAAAACATCTGTCCCTACTGATATCACAACTTGTTAGCTACTGATTAACTATAACTTTCCGTTAGTGAGAAGCACATTCAGGATTCTGCTTAAGAGAATAATATCTCTGTTATGGCTTTTCATTCATGATTTCCTTGTCTGTTTCACTAATAAGTAGATTGTCACTGATAATGAACTCCTGCTTTATCAAATTGTGCAACAGCCTACACTGTTACAGCTACAGTGTGTAGCTCTTTTTTTTATATTTTTTTTGAGTCCAAAGACTAATTTCCTCCACATTTTTTCCTCTGATTTTGAAATGTGACAGATTTTCACTTAAAATTAACCTGCAAGGAGACAAAATCTGAAATGCTGTCCCTAGGTTTGTTGTGCAATTAAGGCCAAAGGCAACTTATTTCTAGACAATGCAACGTATCTTGATTATTGCAAAGCGGTGTGTAAGCAGAGGTGGGATTCAGTTTTCTTAGCATAAGTTACCTCGTGCTGTCTGAGTTGTCCTCAGGTATCCAACATGGTTTTCATCTTCTGCCTTGGGTGTATGAAGATATCCTGATTTCATCAGTTTGACTGCTTGAATTTCAGTGTCCGTAAGTAGGCTAAAGAAAGCCCTCCCTAATACACTTAAACATAGGTAACTGACTCGACATGCCTACACATGAGCAAGCTCCCGTCACAATCTATACAGATGAACAAGCCTTGGAAACTGACTAGCTGCTGAGCACCATTTTAAAATGGCCTGATAAAATAATTCTGTGTTATGTAAAGAGCTTGTGTAAGATCTTGTGAAATTAGTAACACCAGTTAGCAACACCTCACTTAACTATTATACAGATGTGTGAATATCTGTTCAGCCTTTTATCTTTCACAGAGCTTCCTTCCATAGATCTGTACTTTGTACAGTTGCCTGTACTCTGTACAGATGTCTGACTTTATCTGTTTTGATTAACTTTGCTGAGATTTATTGGTGTGCTTCTGTCATGCTTTCTGTCATGGATTTTCGGTTATTGGTACTCCACATCATAACATCATGTAGTGAATGTATCTGGTTCTCAGAAGAGAAGGACTACTACGTTCTCCACGGCACTTTGCTCCTCTGTTACCATTTTCCAGCTGGAGGGAAAAGATAAAAGCTCGCAGTATAAAAACTTGCAGATCATGAGACCTTGTCCCTTTTTTTCCGTCGTCTCTTGTCTTGGCAGTACCTCACTCTCCAGCCGTCTTATCGTCGGTAGTAGAGCAAGGCCTACCTTGATTTGGGGACATTCTCTCTCTCTGTATTGGATTTATCAGCTTAAATTGTAATTATATTGTATTATAGTGTGTTGTTTTGCATTCCGATATCTTATTTAGTAAATTAGTTTGTTTCTCCTCAGATTATTGCCGCTATTCTTTGCTCTCAGGGCCATCTCCTAACCCTTTTTTTTCCTTTTCCCTTTTCCCAGGGCGTGGGCCCATGGGTCCCCTGTCCCCTTCGTCACGGAACCAGGCCAAATGCCCAAAACCGTTGACAGCTTCTAAGGTTTTGTGTTACCGAACTCGGGCGACCCTTTTCGTATTACCCTTGCACGCAGAGAACCAAAACCCGGTCCTGGCCAGCTACTGCACAAAGCACATCAATATGATGAACAGCAAAATGGCATTTATTGGTAAAAGTTACAGAACTATATAGTATTTCTTATCTTTTACTAGACTGTTCCAGAAGCTCACGTGGGCTTCTGGCCAATCATATTGAATATCCCGCTCTGTCCACTCACTTCCGAAAAGCCATATGTAGAGTGGTCATACACATTGTTATTAAAACAAAGAAGTACAGCCTCTCCTTCTTACGACACAGGTTCAAGTAAAGTAGGTCAACCAATAGCAAGCATAATGGGGAAGGGCCTTCTGCGTTACAGCCTGAACGTACCGTTATATGCCTAATACAACAGTTTTGCCTGACCAATCTGGTGGCCTTCTATGATGGAGTAATAGCATGGGTGGACAAAGGGAAGGCAGGAGATGACATCTACCTGGACTTCTTGCAAGGCCTTTGACATGGTCCCCCACCATCTTGTTATCTCTAAATTGGAGAGAGAGGGATTTGAAGGGTGGACTATTCAGAGGATAAGGAATTGGTTGGAAGGTCACAGCCAGAGTGTTGTTGTCAATGGCTCTATGTCCAGGTGGAGGCTAGTAGCGAGCGGTGTCGCCCAGGGGTCCATGTTGAGTCCGATACTCTAACATCTTCATCAATGACATGGATGATGGCATGAGTGGACCCTCAGCAAGTTTACTGATGACTCCAAGCTGAGCAGTACAGTTGAAACAGCAGAAAGGAGTGATGCCATCCAGAGGGACCTTGATAAACTCGAAAGGTGGGCCCTTATGAACCTTACGAGGTTCAACAAAGCAAAGTGCAAGGTTTTGCACTTGGGTTGAGGTAATCCCAGATACATGTACAAACTGGGAGAAGAGCTCCTTGAGAGTAGCCCTACTGAAAAGAACTTAGGGGTCCTCAATAATGAAAAACTTAACATGAGCCAGCAGTGTGCGCTTGCAGCCCAAAAGGCCAATGGTATCCTGGGTTCTATTAGAAGAGGCGTGGCCAGCAGAGCAAGGAAGGTGATTGTCTCCCTCTGTTCTGCTCTCGTGAGGCCTCAGCTGAAGTACAGTGTCCAAGTCTGGGGCCCTCAACACAGGAAAGATGTGGAGCTTTTGGAGAGGGCGTGGAGGAGGACCATGAAGGTGATCCAAGTTTTGGAGAACCTCTCCTATGAAGATAGGCTGAAGGAACTGGAATTTTCAGCCTGGAAAAGAGAAGGGTGCAGGGAGACCTCATTGTGGTCTTCCAGTTTTTAAAAGGAGTTTATAAACATGAGAGAAATCAACTTTTTACACAAGTAGATAATGATAGGACAAGGAGAAAGGGTTTTAAACTAAAAGAAGGGAGATTTAGATTAGATGTCCAGGAATTTTTTTACTGAGAGAGTGGTGAAGTGCTGGCACAGGATGCCCAGAGAAGTTGTGGATGCCTCGTCCCTGGGGGTGTTTAAGGCCAAGTAGGATGGGACCCTGGGCAATCTGATCTAGTATTTGATCTAGCGGCTGGCAACTCTACCTTTGGTGGGGGATTGGAACTTGATGCTTGAGGTCCCTTCCATCCCAAGCCATTCTATGATTCTAAATATCCTTTCAGGAATTAAATTAGTTCAGTTTTAGAGAAGAAACTTTTATTGTTTTTGCTAAAACATATTTTGTTTTTATAAGACCAAATTTTTAGTAAGTTCACAGCAACTACTTTAGGAACAATGTTACAGTTATTCATAAGTATTTAATACTTAGTTTGTCTCTTTGAAGGTAAATTATCCTTGGAGTCTAGTCTGAAAATCCTCTGAGATTTACAATCCCATAATGATCAGGTAGAAAAATAGAGTAATTTAGTTTAAAACCTTCATTCCTCACATAATCTTTAATATTGTTTTAATGTGTTCAGTAGGAAAAATATAACTTGCTGCTCTTTGCGTAGTCATTCCATATGCAAAATTGTTTTGTATTGCACCTTGCCACTAAATCCTTTCCTTTACATTCGCTGTGGGTCTCATAACTTCCTCCCAAACCAATTCATCTGTTCTGTTTGCCTACTTTCTACTAAGATGCAAATCCAGTCACATAAAAGTCTTTAAGTCTCATTTGGTTTTAACCTTATTTTTTCTGTCAACCAAGGTGTTTATGTAAGGTAGCATCTATCTCATGATGCTACAAGGATAGTTAAAATCTGTAGAGTAATGCTGTGATGTGAGACCATCTTCACTCTCAATTTGTTTATTAAGGGTAAAATGCTTATTCATGGTTTTTGCTCTATTTCTGAAGCCCAGCTGAAGCTGTGTTTCTTTTATCCCTCTTTTCTTAGAGGTACATGTCAGTGTCTAGACCACTGACTAGGTGCTAGCCTGATATTTGGCTAACTGAACAAGATGTTCAGTAAAAACTACTGGATATTCTGGATTCCTGTGTGAGAAGCCACAAACAGATGCTACCATGAGCAAAGACTGGATTTCACAGGTTTATAAGGAGGAGTTATAAGTGAGAAGGGAAGATTTCATGTGTAACTAGAAGAGAGCAGAATATTCCAAGGCCAAGCAGTGCCTGAGTAACTGAGAGAGATCTGTTGCAAGGCCAAGATTGTCTAGGTAACAATAATAGCAGAAATACTTAATGTGGATATGGAAATAACATAATGGAGACGGGGGGGGGAAACATAATTTGAGCAGTTTGTTTATTTGGAAGAAGCTGGGGGAGAGAAAAGGAGATACAGGATGAAAAGGTGGATCAAGAATTGAGAAAAGAGGTAATAAAGTATGTGAATCATATGAATGTGGTGATCTAGGTCTTGATCATCACAGCTTCAAGAGGAGAATATTCCAAGCTTGTTGTTCAGACCTTGCCACCTGAGATAAACTTGCTTCTGCAGTGAGGAGGACTCGGGGGAGCAGAGTGGTTTTCCCTAGATGACATCCAGGATGTATAGATGGATCATCCTGGTGTCACTATGTCAGTACCCATTCAAGGTCTGACAGTACTGGAAATCATTCACCATTTCATAACTTCCTTTTTTTTTTTGAGGCTTGACAATGAATAACTATCTGATGATATAAATATCTTTCAGCTACCACAAAAAGCATACAAATTAGACTCTGACTCACAAACAAAGGTGTAACATGAATAATGGCTAAACAGGAGAGTTTTGCTAAAGTGTAGCTGCAAGTTTGGTGTTTGGCAGTAGTGGACTTGGAGAGTTGTGTGCTGAGACTGTTTACTTGCTCTCCAGCAAGGTTATGAGGATGGAGACTGTGGTTTTGAACAAGTCTGACAGGACAGCTCTGTCTTTTCCTGTGAAGACTGTGTGGTTGTGCTCCCAGGCTCCATCTCCCACAGCTTTAGAAATCTGAGCATTAAATCGTCTTTACCTGACTGAGAGGTAATAATAAGGGACAGTAGAAGTTGTATGTTGAAGGTTAGCACAGAAGTCCATAGATAAAGAGGTGTTTTAGAAGGAACAAATACAGATTCTCAGTGGATTCAGTGCCCCTGAGGAGAGCAAAAAGTAATAGCAATGGTGGCAGTGCCAATAGGGATAATCTCTGCTTGTGGTATCTTTCAGCTGTGCTGGGAGAAAATATTTTAAAAAACACAAAATGTAAAGCAGTATACATGATTAGAAGCTAAGAACTGTAAACTATTCTCATAGGAAATCCATAAAGGATACTTACTAATGATCAGGAATCTTAAATACTCTAGAAACATAACAATGGCAAAATGTTAGAATTTTAATTATGAAAAATAGTAACGATAAAAGTGAGAAATAGTCACCACATTCTTCCAAATTCTTCTGCTCTGTTTTTCAGCTGTGGAGAGGGACAAAGATAATTTAATAATTTTTCTTCACAATTATGCAGTATTTTCTATTCCATCAACGAGAAAAAAGAGTGATGAATAGAGATCACTACATTTAGGTAATTTTGTACATGCAAATATGTAAATCTAGTATTCTTAAGTAACTGAATGTAGTTCTCTTTGGGCCACTTAATTAATTAGTATGGAAATGTAAATCATTTTAGAGTTCTCAAAGAAGTCTTGACCAACAAAACAAGAAAAACTCAAAGCTATTGCTATTACAAGTGAAGGGAAAAAAAAGGAAAATAATCCTGGGGTGCAGGGAACTTCTGCTTGGCACTTCAAGAACCTTCACCAGACTATAATACACACAGACTATTTAGACTGGGAAAAGCAAGCACTTAGGAAAGATGAAATGGTGCTGAAAAGAAAGGTTCCCAGAAGTAGCCAGTCCTGGAAACAAGAGGTCCTAGAAAGAAGGTAGTTAAAATGGCTAGACAAAACATCCTGGGAGTGCAGAAGGATCCTGAAATTGGATAACTGTGTGGAGAAGAATGCTGGGGGTACATCCATGAACCTTGGCCAATTATTCCTTGGTACTGTGAACAGCAGCATTATTGGGAACCAGACTGACTTTCTGCCTGACCTTCTCAGACCAGCAGGAATGTATGCCCCTGGTGGGAAAGGAAGTTATACTTAGTGAACTTGTGTGGGAACAAGTGAATGCATATCTGAGATAACCAAGCAGGACAAAAGATCTGATCTCAGAGATTCCATTATCCAGATTCAGTGTGGGATGTCATTTATGACCCTAATCTGTTCTCATGATAACTTCCCCAGAAAAAAAATTGATATGACTGAGAGAGGGTTCAAATTCTTAAACCGTGATAGGACCATAATATAATCAATTTCTGTTCAAACAATTTATGAAAAATAGATTTTGTCAAACTAACTTGATATCTCTTTATAAAAGTTTCAATGTGATATAATCCATTATCATTTTTGACTTAGTGTTGCCTGACATTTAGATTAGAAAATAAAGTGACACACGATCAACATGACATACATGTAATGTATTAACAACTGGCTAACAGATAGGTCCCCAAATGCCACTGGCAATTTAGATTCATCACTGTGTGAGTGGATTTCTAGTGGAGCTGCATGGAAGTCAGTTCTTGCCCTGTGCTGTTTAACACTTTTTTTCATCCATATCCTGGAAGAAAAATTTAAAATCTTAGTTTCAGTAGGTGGATGACAGAACACCTGGAGGAGTGATAAATAATAAAGAAGACAGGTGCTCTGAAGCCTTTGAAAGAGAAGAAAATATCATGAAAGGAAAAAATATTCCAATAATATTTTTAAGGTGCTGAAAGGGAGACATCCAGATCTGTTCGCTGTGTTCTCATTTTCTAGTTAATGGAGACAAATAACCATTTCTAGATTGTGATTCATCCTAGAATAAATAAAAAATAAGTCAACAATATGCATATTAATAATATCTGTTTTTCTCCCTTGACCATAAATGGAAGTAAATGTCAGTTACCTTGGATGTCAGTATTTCTACTGCAAAGATTGTCAGTTATGTGTCATTAGTCAATCTGGTTATTTTGTTACCAAAAATTATGTGTGTGTTTTGTTAGTTCAGTGACTGCTTGGCTGGAAGTACACAGGAAGATTGATCTCTCTATGTAGAAGATATTTATTTATTGGAAAAATCTTAGGAAGATATACAAGGGCTGCACAGAAAGTAATGCATTCTATTTTCTTATGTTAGCCCACGACATAAGAGGTGAACACTGGTGGTATGGCACTAGAGGTTGAACCTTCCTGTCAGTATTCTGTTTAATTTTGTTGCAGATTTTTTACCAGTGCAGCATTCAGGCTCTTGTTCATAGCTGTCGAAAATGGAGAGCTAATGTTGGTGACTGCAGAAAAACAGTGTTTTGTAGCTGAGAATTTTTTCAACCATATAGTGTTACTGTACTCTTGGTATCTGTTTTATTTTCCGTGGAAATAAATAGGACACGTTGATTTCAGAGAGACCTAGGTATATTAACTGAAGTTTTTGTGTGACTTCTATCATATGATTTACCGAAGTTGTACTACTTACAAGTTCCAAATTCATTAAAGATGGACCAGAAACTTCTGTGACGACAAAACAATCTTCTTTGCAGTGAAGTTGCTCCTGAGAAACTTTGTTTAAATGCTATATCTCAGACCCTAGAATGAAGTGGACTCCTCTAGATATCTTTCTATGATAAATATCTACTTTGGCCATCATTAGCTTTTTTCCTTCTAATACATTCTTTTTCTTTATTTAAAAAAAAGTCTTATTTACCATCATTCCCTAAATACAAGATGGAAAGGCCAAGCAGCTGCTCGCCTTTCAGAAATATTTCCAACAACCCTCATTCTGAAGAATATTATTTCTCGTTTAGGCTTGGAGTTCTCAGTTCTTGGAGTTCTCACATTTGATTCTCACTGCACTCAGTATTGCTGTTGTTGAAAGGAATGTGAAACAGAATACAAGACTAATGAGGAAAAGTTTAAACAAAGAATAAAAATCCCATTCATTGGATGTTTCCTGTGCTTCAGCTGTTTTCATTGATTTCAGGTTCTCGTCGCATACCAGGTCTATATTTGGGCCATGACATATTGAGAAAGATGGTGTCTGAATTCTGATGAGAGGTACAGGAGTGCTTGGGGCCATGGGCAGACACATCTTTTCTCTCAAGTGCTTTGATATGAGCTCATTAAGTTTTCTAAAACACAGACTATATATACTAGAGCTATAGATTTGCAGTCCCATCCAGTTCAGATACATATCAGATCATTGTCCTCTCTGTGTGCTCTTTTCTGCAAATAGAAATCTTCTGGGAAAGATGCATCTTGTCTACTATGGAAAGAATTTCCAGGAGAGTCTTCCAAACATTGAGTCTTTCTTCTGTGTGGTCCTCTGGTTAAAAGTAATAGAATGTCCTGTTAATTGTGCAAATGCTCTTCTGCTAACATAATTATTCTTGTAGATATGAACAAAAAAGAAGAGAAACTGTTCTAGAGGTCAGGTGGCACTGGAGAAATATGCAATTGCTGCTCTGTGTTTGTACTTTTTGTTTTGAATAAATTTTTCAGGTGCAGCTCTGCAAAGCAATAAACACATAGGAGGAAAACAACCTGAAGTATATTTGAATGTAAAAACAAAAATGAAAAGAGAGATGAGAGAAAAACATGCCATTAAAACAAGTGTAATGGTACCTGCGTTATATTTTTATCCAACTTTTTTTTTGTATTTTATTTAAAATGAAAGTTAATATATCTGGAATTAAAATACACGTATCTTTGTCGGAATACATGGCAAGGAACACAGGAATATTGCAGCAATAGTAAAAAGGTCATTCTACTTACTTTGTCCATACAGGGATTCAAGGTGGCACAACACCACAAAAAGTATAAATGGAGGTTTGTTTAACTATAAACCAATCCACAGGAAAGAAAAGATCCGTTGAGCCCAAGGACATTACTAGTTAGAAGTGCACTGGACTGAAAGCAGAGGAGTAGGTCTAGGAGTAGGGCACCAAAGCCTAGAAGAGCAAGTGGGATCTAGAGACAACTTGAAGTCAGGCTGTCCTTGTGCATCTGTGTGGCTGAGTGGGGCTGTCATTAGAGCAATTGATGAGTACAGGCAGGGCATGAGGGGCCCGGATCACACCCTACCTTCAATTACTGCCAGAGAATATACATAGTTTACCAGCAGAAACAAAATTTTAGAAGATGAAAACTCCCTCGAAAAAACACAGACATTTTCACAACATGGAACTGGGAGATATTTTGATAAATGATTTTTATTTTAGTGTCTTTCCACTGAAGGTCAAGAGATTTCACAGACTGATAGACTCCCTTTCTCTGCTCCCCTCCCTGACCAGATCCTTCCTATTGGCTTATTTTTAACCTTTTCTGTCTTTATAAAGATGCATCCTTAATGCAATTATAAACTCTAAATGTGAGATCTCAACAGGAATGAATGCATGTAATTCAATTTTCCTAGGTGATCTTTGGACTGTTCTTAATGGGAGATTCTGCAGGTGAAGATAAGATGATGATGGGTGTATTTTAAAAAGAGAACTCTGGCCATGAGCTTAGATTCAATGCTCTACTGAAGTAAATGCCTTGCTCCAACAAGTGGAAAATATTGTTATTGTCTTTAGCTAACAATAATTGTAAAAAAAATGCATCTGCAAGTGAATGAATATTTACAGTGATGTCAAGTTAACAAGAGCACCCTTTTTTTTTCTTTTTTCTTTCTGAGGCAATTAAAACATTTCATCTTACTGTAGGTCATCTCTTTGTCCCATTATGTGAATAATTACCCCAGGCAGCTTCTTAAGAAAGAAAGAAAAAGATATTATTGAACAACTGCCAAAAATGTAGAAACGTAGCCAACTCTAACACTTTCTTAAGGATTAAAAGGTCAAACTTGATTTAGTAGCACATTGCTTCATTTCACAAGGATTTATATTGATTCACTTAAGGACAGGACAGAAATAGACCATAACAATTGCTTGTATCAAAAGTAAAGTACATTCCAAAGTGTAGAGGGCCAGAGGTATAAAGTGTAGAGGACCTTTAACACCTATTACTGTTTCTAAGCTTTCTCACACATCACAGCTGAACACTTGGGAAAGGTGATCTTCACAGCAAAAGAAATGTCAATAATGTTTTGAAGGAAGAATCAGGGTGTTTGATTAGGGATATGGAATATCCTTTACCTTCAAACTACCTTGTAGATCTTCAGTTTCCGTTCACTTCTGTAAATCTGCAGGCCCTCTTTGCTAAGTTAATAGTGGCTTCACTGAAACTCTTAAGACTTGAGATGTTTCTCACTCTGTTCTACACATTCTGTTGTAAATGCTTTATTCAAGGAGCTATTCATTGTGTAACTATTTTGTGACCAGACCATATTTTTTCCTCAAGGACAGAAGGTAAGTTCTTTTTTCTCTGTTGGTAAAAAATTGTGCAAATTGAATGTACAATTTTTCAATGTCTAGTATATTAGTTTTTATTTTCATTTAGTATTGTTTCTTGATCTAAAGTAAAAGTTTTATGATAACTTCGTAACAATAGTTAGGATGTTTTTATTGTTATTACTACTAAGGGTGAATTAAAAATTAATCACTGATAAAACATTTTCTCCGCTAAACACTGAACTTCCGTTTTTTGTGTGTGTGTGTGAAACATTCAGTCATGGAATATTTCCTCTCCTGAGAATGTTGAAGTCAAATACATCTATTACATTCCTCCATCTCAGATTAATAATTGGTTTTTAATCAATATCAATATTTGTATCTTCTTGAGTGAACATCTTGGCACTATATGAAATGAGCAGACTGTGCTGTGGGAGAGATAAACTGACTAGCCAGTGGACTGCAAACATGGTTTAGCCAAAACATCATCCTCAATGCAACATACTCAAAGTTTGGGTAAGGAAAAAGATTTCAAGTGCCCTGCCCTAATATGGTATAGTAAATACTGGCAATTAAAGCATTTCTATTTGAAAAATATTGTAATTAGAGGCTTAGCTACAATAACGTAAATTTCAGCAGGATTTTTTAAATTGTATATTCACCTTTTCACCTTGTCTCAGGCAAAAAAAAAAATACCTGCCTTGATGTCAGCTCTTCTCTTGAGAAAGAATTTTTGGTTTTCAGTAAACTCTATTATTATTCAGTGATATCCTGGCTTGAAGAGACAAAGAACTGCCTCTTCCCTGAGGATCTCAGAGATTAAAAGTAGACAGGTTTGTGGAGAGAGGCCTGATAAGAAGAAATGATGAGGTGGCTTTCTATACTAACAAAAAATTTACCTATTTTTTTGTATAGATAGAACAAGTAAAAAGAAACAAATGGATTTATGGCTTAGAATTTGTAAAGTTGCTACTTGTTTTGGACAATAATGTAAATTACAATATTTGTTTAGTGTGGTTACAAGAATCCGTACTTTTTTGTGAGAGTCTGATTTAACTGAACTGTTTCATTTGCCTTTAGCAATGGCCGTTATGAATAATAATGCAGTGGGCTGAGTTGGCTCTAGTTGTTGTTGGTTGACGTGGTTTTTTTTTGTTGTTTTTTTTTTTTTTTTTTAATTCACTTTGTGACAAATAGTTTTGCTTGAAAAGCTTGCCTTGTTTGGTTTGATTTGTGTCCAGACTGAGTACATTAGGAAGTGATGATACTTATCTGTGTGGTTCACATACTAATTAAATTGACTTTACCAAAGCATACAAATGTCTCCCATTATTTTCTTTTCTCTTACCTTGTGTCAATATGTTTCTATAATAAATCAGAAAATCTTTATTCAGCAGGCAGATAGTATTTGAAAAGCATAAAAGATGCATTTGTTTTGAGAGCTTTTACTTTTTTTTAGAGACTGGCTTGTGAAGACAAAAATGTATCAGGAAAGAAAAGCTTTTCTGTGCCAATTTCTTTGCTTCGTACATCATGAAAAGATAAACTGATAGGTTACTTTTTCATAAATTGAAAAGGTAGATTTATATGACAGCTTAAATGAGGTCTAGCAAAATCCACTTTTAAGCCCAGGTTTGTACTTTGTGAGAGCATTTTGACTAATCAAACAGAGGTGGATGTATGATGAATAATTCATTGAATACGGTGCCTGTGAAGAAGCAGGCTGTAAATACCTGGAGGGGGGCTCCATTGACACCATAATTAGCAGCTGGTATTGATGGGTTTATGATGTCACCAGTGCTCTGAGGTCTAATTACAACTTATAACTTTCTGGTGATGCGTCCGCATTTAATGTTTCCTCTTTCCCCATGGCACACACACTGTTTTGGACATGAAGGAGAGAGGGCAGCCATTCCACTCATTACCTCCCAGTCCATCTCCCCTGGCTGTGCCTTCCTTCTCATCTCAGCTCCCCTTTCTCATCCTGTAAAATAAGTTTTTTTCTTTAGTTCACCATGATTCTCTTTCCCACTTTCTGCTAACATTGTTAAGGAAGTCAGTTCAGTCAGTTGGATAATCTGGAAAATTATTCATTAATAAAAATTAAAAAAAAAATTGGTCTTGCTGAATTTGTGACACAAAAGAAAAATTGTTCTTATCTAGTTCTGGAATATTTTGTATCTATGGGACTACTGCACAGGTGACTGAACAGCTCTGTCTATCGCAAAATTCTCGTAGCACACTGTTCCGATTAAGTCCTCTGAGTGTGCAGGTCAGCGTCTCTGTAATGCCAGGCAGCTGTTGTACATTTGGCCCTTGATTGCACCAGAGCTGGTAAATGGGATGGGTCCTGGTCTGCAGAATCCTACAGAAGGACTACCCTAACTTTACACAAAATTAAAGCTTATCAGGACTCATGTTCCCTAAGACAAAGGTAAAAACCTGGAAAAGTTATTTATTTTTCATTAAAAAGATGGATAAAAAATAGCTTAAATTAATAATTTTTACCTCAACCTACACAGGTTGTATGTCTATATATTTTTATGTATATAATGAAGTGCAAACTTTGAATCCTTCAGATGTAATTTTCAAAATGTCTCCAGGGAATGTAAAGCTGAGGCCTGTATGTACCTAGCTGATATGGCTGGAATCAAAATGTACAGATTTCTGTGCTTATGTAGCAAGGCACACATAAGCAGGCACACAGCTACAACACCTTACAGAGAGGAGCCCTGCTGGACTGTTAAGAGATCTTGCTGAGATCTCTAGTGGTAAAGAAAACATCTGGGCTGCGAAAAAACTCAAGGCTCCTCTCAGAACGTGGGTTTTTCAGACGTGTCTGTAGGCATATCCAAGCACGTACTAAGTGAGTTCAAGGTTTTTTTCTAATCTTTGGGCTAAGGGGAGAGAGAAAAATTACTCCCTCCTTCCACCTGTATGTCTACCTAATAACACTTCGGTTATTCAGACCAAAATACCCTAAATCATGATTTCTTCAAATGCAATGTGAAAGCTATTGGTCAAAATTTCATAAAATCTAACATTCTCATTTCTTACTTTTTTCATGAGCCACAGTGATAACTTTTACTTGTAACTGAAGTGGATGAGCACAACAAATTTAGCTCTCTATCTTTAACAGAGCTGTGGTAATTCATGAACAAGCAATTACCTTTCTCTGACTCTCTGAGGTCTTTATACTGCAGTGAATTGCTCATTTGAGCTGTAGCAATTTTATGCAAGGTATTGTCCTGGTCATTATGTGCTCAATGATGTCTTCCATAGGTGTTTGAGTTTGTATAGTGCTGGTTACTCTGTGATGTGTGTTAATTTAGAGATGTAAATATTGGCTAGACTTCTGTATTTGAATTGAATGGCACTGTGGGACGGAACTCAGATTCTTTCAGTCCTGCAGTGAGAATGCTATCCACAGAACCACAATAGTGCACAGGCAAATGATACTTCGATAAAACAGCACAAGAAATATTTTTTTGTTTGGCAAGTCTGTATTTTTTAACATGCTAAGACTTTGTTGCGTGTTTGTGGGTCGCAACGGCTGCTTATTAAGCAATAGCTGCTCATTAGTACTCGATGCCGCTATGCAAGAATAGCTATTGTGCCTGCATGCGTGACCAAATGAACCCGGAAGCTCCGAAAGTCGGGAAAGTATCGATGCAGTCAAGGAAAGATGTAGAAGATGGAAGAACCAACCAGAAGGAGGGCGGTCAGCCCATGACACGGAGCCTCGTGCACGGTGCGTGACTGAGGCTGTGATTGGACAGAAGTTACAAAACCAGCGCGTGTTGCAGATGCGGTCAGTTGTATGGGTATGATACCAGAAGTGTCCCGGGGAATAAATGAGATCTGCTTCCACCACATCGGTGACTGAGAGACTCCGTCCGAGCAAGCACAGCCTCGGGTCAGGAGGATGGACAGCCGCAGAAGGGGACAGCAACACATGTTTATCCTTGGAAGGAATTGTTATAAAGAGAGAAGAAAGGAAAGTTATTATTCTGACTGTCATTCTGGAATTTCTAGAGATTAAGTTTTTCCATAATGACAAACCATGTTGCTAGGTTATGGTAGGTTCGTATTTAAGGTTTTGAGGGGCTAGGAGACCTGGTTCCTGGGTCAACAGCTCTTTTGTGTTGGGTTAGTGGAATGCTCTTCCAGGACTTTCTAGGTCAGTTATGGACAGTCCCTCTGCAGCATGTGTGGATGTGTCATGCCTGCTAAAATTGGAAACTATACTTAGCAACCTTAGTGCTACACATAATCACACCTCTGGCTAACAATAACTCTGGAAAAATAATTTTTGCTAGTGAATTCCCATTTGCATTCCTTGTGCAATTCAGAAGCCCTTTAGGTAATTTTTGAGAAGATTCAGGTTATCATTTATACCATATCAACAAAGGATACCAAAGAAAAGGCTGTGGGATCAGGAAATATTCCCTGGCTATGAACCTGCACTTCCACAGATGTCAGGGGATGCAGACAGTGTGAACCCAGTGCTCCCAGGATGGAAATCGATATTTATGTGAACGCACTTACTTTCATTTGCTCCGCTGGCTGAAGTTCATCAGGTGCCTGAATGTAACATGGGAGCATAATACTGCAGAGTGTTGTGGAAGACCTGAAGGCAGATATGGCAGGGACCTCTCGGCTCTGCTCAGATGCTAATGGTAGAACAGCTGAGCTACAGGCAGCCCTTTCTGTTGCATGAGTCGCTGGGCTGTGAAATCAGATAGTATCTGCACAAATGAATACATGATTGCATCTGAATCTTGTAACTGTCGCGGAGGAGTTGCATATTACCTTTCTGTGGGCTGCAAGAGTATCTAAGCCTGAGAATTAACAATAAGGCAATTCAAGTGCTTGCACATATATTTTTTAGTGACATTAATAAATGATTCTAAATGATTTTAGCAAAGTAAGAATAAAGTCCTAAATGGCAACAATATACTAAAAGTAGACTGTCTAGCAAGATAATGAATTCTATTATATGTAGGATATTGCAGCCAACAAAAATGACTAATGAATTTCATAAGATAAATTTATATTGACCGAAACCAGAACTTGCCCAAATACCTAAAAATAAAATATGCAAGCATATTTTTTTCTATTTGAAAGTCAGGCTTTTACTAATATTCTTATTTCTCAATAATTCAGCAGTTCACACAAAACTAAATCTTTTTGTTCATTTATCTTATGTAGTAATGTCTGTTTAAATGTTTTCTTACTTCTATGAAAAAAGTAATAGAAGATTGTCTTGCTTCGATTATCAGAGTGAGAGGAGGTTCTTTAATATATGTATACCCGATGTGAGATTAAGAAACAACGGTTCAAATGTTGGTCTGACCAGTCTATTACAGATCCTAGGCAATCAAGGAAATAGAGAAGGGCGGTGATTATTACGAATTAGGGTGACGGGGAAGGGAAAGTGGGCAATAGGAAAGATAGGAAAGAGCAAGGATGACGTGAAGCAGGGATAGTCACCACCAAAGATCGAGCAGTGTCCCCTTGCACCATGTTGCGATGGTCTGAGGCTGATACAGGAGCAGGAGCACAGGAAAAGGCAGCAACAGAGCAACCGTCCTTAGGCAGCAAGCATGGTGTCCAGGAGAAACAGGCAGCAAGCAGGTAGCAGGCCCAGGAGAGTCCGGCAGCAGGCAGGTAGCACGTCACGTCATGAGGAATCTGATGTCAGGGACCTCTCCTCTCTTGGTTGTAGGTCCCATTTTTGTCCTTCTTCTTCTGCCAATCATGGCATTCCTGGGCGCTTAGGTAAGAGTCCTGTGCAGCACCCTTGAAATGGCTATCTCCTTCGAGATGAGCCCGCACAAAAGACCATTTCCCAGCCATTAAGCTGCTATTTATCTCTCTCCTTGCCCCTGGCCTGCAAATCTTCAGACAAAAGATTTTTCGGGCTTTGACCAGGAGTTGTCTGGACTTGTCCATCTGCGTTCCTCAGCAAGCTTTGAGGCAAAGGTGCAAAAAAGAATAATCTCTTACAAAGATAAGATTCATTTCTAGGCTCGGCTATACCCCCAAATTATCAAACCTAAATTAATTTCAACTCTGTGAAGTTTTAAAGATAATGGTAAATAAGTAGGACTAATCTGAGAAATGCCATAGCTTACTGGGGAGAAAAAGCCTTTTTTCTCCTGAATTTCAAGTTCCTGTTAGGACAGAGGGCTGGAATGTTAATTACAGAACTCAATTATCTCAAGTTAATATTCTATTAATCACATAGAAAAGAAGTGGAGTTGTCAAGGTAAAGACGGGTAGTGCTTTAAAAAGTGAAAAGTGGATGGGCAGTGATGATAGGGTGGATACACAGAGTTATCAGTGTTAGCATATTAATACCTCTTCACATAGACTCAAATTTTAAATAGCTGCTTTAATATTCAATTCTACATCCTAGATTAACGCAGAACTCACACATCTGCTGATTTTCTGCTTGTTTGAAAGAAAGAGAAGTAATCCTGCATACTGTGTTTTGTGGGTTTTTTTCCTTAAAGATCATTTTAATTGTGAAAAAGTACTGGCTTTTGCAACAAACAAATTATATATTTCTGTGAAATCAGAATATTTAGCAATACCAAAATAGTCTGTCTGTTGCTTTTTTATTTCTCTGATGTATCTCACACCTTCTTGTTATGTTTCAATGCATAATAACACATCAGTTGTGCCAACTAGTTATGTTTGCTAATGACATTGCTTCACTTATTTCTCTAATCTTTTGATAGCTGAAAGAAGAGAAAAAGCAATTACGTGGATGCTTTTCTCTCTCTGCTGAATATGCTGAAAAATCTAAGCTTACATAAATGACTTTGCGAATAATATTTTTATTAAGGTACTGTTTGAGTGGAATTTCACAATCTATTAGTAACCTTTAACTGCAGCAAGCAATGATAACATTCCTTTTTTTTCTTTTTTCTCTTTTTTTTTCCTTTTTTTTTTTTAAGGAAACTGAACCATCAGGGAAAATGAAATTATCCTTGACTTGCAACTTGCAGCTTGCAGTGTAGGCTGTAAATGTGGCTTGGGGCCATGTGAATAGATGCCATCATGGGATTGAAGGTCATAGCATCTGGAAGAAGATTCTGACAAGAAAAGGGAAGATGCGCATAGCAATATTTTATCCTGTCAAGCTTTGAACTGCTGATGAGACAAAACGTACTATTTTCAAAAAAATACCTAATTGATCTTGGAGCTTTTTTCTTAGGTTAATGGAACCACATTTCAGTGACCGTTGATGGAAGTGTAGCTGTCTGATCTATTCAGTGTTTTTGTAAATTCTATCTTTAAATGCTTTGTAAATTCATCTATAAGGTCCTGAGATCATAGGCAAACTTCAAAAACACTAACCCAAGAAAATTCCCCTCCTTAATTCCACAGGAAATTTTATTAAGGATTATATTTAAAATTCCTCAAATTATTGAAAGATTTATTGCTTTGACATTTTTAACAGCACTAGTTTTTGTGGGTTTTTTAAAATTATTTTGAACTTATTTACTAACTATTTCAGTAGAAATAGCTTTTGGTTAGAACTGAATAAGGAATTGAAAATTATTTTTGAATGTCAGAAATTGATCTGAACAGTGGAATTTAGATCTGTATTTTACCTTCTGTACTTATCTGAATTTTGTTCAAACAGAGATGTTGTAACTTGTCTATTTTTTAAATCATTGTATATGTGATGCAGTACTTTTAAAATAAATATACAAAATCTCAAAGAGATGTGTAACACTTCCTTTGAGAAATCACAAACTCAGATCCTATAGACTACAGATTGAAGTTGTGTGGTTTATATTTTGTAAATCAAAGTACTTACACCAAGTAAGTATCTTCTCCTAATTTATTTTACCTGTTCATGCAGATTTTCTGTTCATAGTTTTCCCTGGAGCCAGATATTTTCCTCCCATTTCCATTTATCTGGGGATTTCAAATCTCAATTCTATGGCCTCTTAAGAAAAATCAACACAAGAAATTTGTTATGGAAGCTGCTACATTCATCTAGAATGAGGGAAGATTTTTCTTTCTCAGAGAACTGGAGCTTGATGGTGAACATAGTGTATTTGCAATTGTGAAATTTATTAATCTGTTCGTATGTAACATTTTGCAGGACAACAAAATATTTTTGGAGGAACAACTCTACTATGTTAGAGCCAGATCTCATTTTAGGAATGAACTAAGACCACACTCTTCGCAATCCAGTCTCCATCTAGAGAAGTAGTAATTCAGAAGTAATTCAATTCATGACAATGCTAAAATGTATACTGATTTCAGGAGGCCCAGGATTATTGCTCTCCCTTCTTTTCTATTAACGCACCAACAAGCTGCTTATGTTAGGTAGAGGATTTGAATAAGAAGTCATATCATATATAGATCTGTGGAAGTTATTTATTATTTACTGGGAATACAGTAACATTTCATTTGCATCTTACATTCTTAAACTGCTTAACAACCTTAGAAACAAGACCCATATCATAATCTCAATACCAGCCATACTGAGAAACAGAGACCAAAAAACCTTCACTGAAAAAAAAAAAAGGCAAAAAAAAAAAGAAATTTATTCTCAAATGATAAGACGCCTCCTGTCATCTATGTAAGCACTCATGCTTGTTCAGCAGTGAACCTAGTTTGAATTGGGAAATAAAACCTTTATCACAGAATAGAATAGTAGGAATTGGAAGGGACTTCCTGAGATCCCTCAGTCCAACCTCCTGCTACAGCAAGTTCACTGCAATAGGTTGCACAGGAGAGTGTCCAAGTGGGTTTTGAGTATCTCCAGAGAAGGAGACTCCACCACCTCTCTGGGCAGCCTGTTCCAATGCTCTGTCACTCTCACAGTAAAGAAGTTATTCTTCATATTTGTATGGAACACCCTGTGTTGCAGTTTTTGCCCATTGCCCCTTGTCCTGTTGCTGAACACCACAGAAAAGAGCCTTTTACTTCTTAAAACTTTCCCCTCAATGCATTTTCCTTTTACATTCCAAGTGCACTCATGTTCCACTCAAATACACTCTTCATACCTATCGCGTACCCTTTCCTATGTACTCATTTCTCACTTCAGTGCTGTCAGGAGGCAAGCTAATTTACTTCTATTTCTTTGTAATTATTCCTCCCTGATTGATATTACTTATTAGCAAAATGTTCAGAATGACTTTTTTCTTCGTTTCAGCTGAGAGACACAATCAGATACAATTGATAGGAGAAATTAGCTTTCTTCTTGATGGGCAAAATGCTGCAATCCTGTGATTTACATTTTGCTTATCAATTAGAATTCCTTCCACAGTAGGTAAAAGGTATATTTTTGACTGTATTTAATTCATAATTGTATAACGTATGAGTTATCTGAGAATGTTTTAATGAGTGAGAAATAGGAATGGTAAGGTCATCTAATCCAGGCCAGGCAATATAGATCAGACAAGTGTAATATCATCACTGAACAGCTTTGTAGACCTGTTTGTTAGGAGATTTGTGGAAGGGCTGAAAAAGGAAACTCCCCTGGGAATCACTGCCATGTATTATTTTACCAAAAGCAGAATGTGAGATGAATACAAAACTTTTTCAAGTCTGTAGAAGTGATTCCATTCAGTCCATATCTCATGTAAATCCTGAGTGTGATTTTGCTACATTTTCTTTCTTATCTAGCAATTTTTTTTTAGGCAAGATGAAGTATTTCAGTTGTTCCCATTAATCTTTGAGGTTACTTATTCCAGTTTTGTGATGTTATCACTTACTCTCTTGAGGTAGTCTCCTCTGTCATTCGTCAGGAAAGAATGACTATGTCATTGGCTCTATCTGAAGAACGAAAAGCCATATCTCCATTTGGGTGCTCACTGATCAGAGATGGAGTAAAAGTGTATGCGAACAGAGTCATGACAATAAAGCATACTAGCTTTGATTATCTATGCTTACCTTACTTTGAATGTGTTTTGAAACATTAACTACTTAATCTTCTATATAACATGTATTATAAAACCACAGATTAGCTCTGAAGGCAATAGCAGTGTAATTTTGCAAGAGGATAGGTGTAGTTTCAGAAACTGAGATGCGACTTGTAGAGTGATTAGAGGGAGATCTAGCACTAATTGTCATGGGGAAGAGTCCCTGGCTATCTTGGATTTCTGGCTGCAGCTTTCAGGCAGGACAGACAGCACTGAAAAACCTTTCTTTTCCCCATTAAAAATAAAGGTGTTCAGAAAAGACAGAGAGCCAAAGCCATGTCCATCCTGGGCAGACACACAGTATCAGTGAGACATGGCAGAAGATGAGTTTTGGCCAGCCTGGAGTTCAGCAATCTTCACAATGTTCACAAAGAACAGCAGTACCTGCACCTCCTCCTGAGGATCAGGACTGCAGTGATGAATTTTTCATCGGGCTCCTACTTTCCTCCCTTTCCCAAACATCCCACTGGGAATGTCAAAAAAGTGCCTAACCTCACTGGGGAATCTCGGTTCACAGGAACCACCAGCACTTATTTGGGTGCTACTGTCACTTTCAATCCACGCTGTCATTTTATGTAACATCCTGTGAGAATTAACCTGTTCATCTAAGATGTGGGACACTAAACTTCAACTCTTTCCTCTGCTGGAGAAAATTTAAATCTAAAATATATCATTTTTCCAGAGGTATTTCATACATACTAGATTGTATGTCATACTGGTAGCAAAACCTCCATCCTTCCTATCAGAGTACCACTACTGAGCAGAAAAGAGTTCAGTGGGGACAAAACACTTGAAAAAAAATTGATCAATTGCTTTAATTTTTTTTCAATATATGTTTTGAGATCTGAGCAATATCGAGGTATTTCTGTGAGTACTTCTATATTAGGAGTTTTATTTTATGCAGGTAGATGTTCATGGCCAGAAGGGACAATAACAAGGATCTATTTCACTCCCTGTAGAGCACAAGTTGTAAAAATACCACAGTGATTTCTGCATTAAGAATACTGGCTAGGATAAAGTTAGAAAACTCTTTTCAGAAAATTGCATGTCTGTCCTCTGACTGTTTGTAACTCTGAGCTTATTTTTTTGCATTGCATCTTCAGCTAATCTACACCACCAGAAAACGCGGGCACGAAAGTCTGTAGTTGCATCAAACATCACAGCAAAACACAGTCATGTGTGACAGCACAGGGATGACTGTATTTTCTGGGAGCAGGAGAGATATCTTTTTCCAGAAATCATTCCCAGAAAAGCTTTGTTATCTTAGACCTAAACAAATATGGATACTAATGTCAATATCTTAATTCATATATATTAATGTTCAGAAAACTTCCAGTCAGGCAAATGGGAGCATTAGTAGTGATGGAAAATGTTTTGGTTCCATTGTCTTACTGGAAAACTTATACAAAATATTGCTATTCTCTTGCTATTATTATTGATAATAATTATTAATATATATAATTATTAATTTTATTTATTTATATTCTAGTTAAGTTTGTATTTGACTCTTATGCCAAGAAATATACATGGAAATAGTAAAAAGGGTACAGAATCTGTCCTTATGTACTTCTTAAAGAGTCAAACCCAGCTGAGGGAATCATAAAAGATTCAGATTTTACTGCTTCGTACTGAAAGTGTTTGTCTAAATGTTGTGAAATCCCTCCTCAGATCAGAGATGGAATTAAGAACAACAGCTCTCCCCAGAGAAATGGTATCATGGGTTAGCTCTGGTGCTCCTGGGAACTGGAAAAGTTATCTTTGTTGAGATGAATGTGCTCCAAGCTCATGTTAATGCAACTTGCATCATTATGCAGTTTCTTGTTTGCTTTATTATCTTCCAGCAGTCTTTTATCTGAGAACAAATTCAAAGGTTGTTCATCATGATTGAATAAGACATGCAGTTACAGAAATAGGTGGGAACGTATGGGAAGAAAGAATAGCTTTCAAGTGGATATGAGTAAAATATCTTTCACTTAGAAAGAAAAAAAAAAAAAGCATTTGGGACACAATCTGGGACACCAGCAGGACGCCCTGCTACAAGGAAGAGATACTCAATCAAGTTAAAATACTTTAACTTAAAAGCTATGCTAATCATAGTAGTTGTCATCTCTGGCAATACTGTATTATGGTTGATGCTATACCTGGTTAAGCAAGAGTCTGGAGCTTTGTTAATGAGGTATAGCAGCAATGAACTGCTGGTGTTTTACAGGAACATTATATTGATTGCACTGGAGTATGACTCACTTGTCCTGCTCAGTATCTGAAAGAAAGCTGAACCGTACTAGCAGGCACTAGAAAGGCTATTGGTCTTAAAAACTGGCAGTCTTTCTACTTCAAATGAATTGATTTGGCCAACCTCTGGAGACTAGGAGACATTTCCACTCTTAAATTTCAGTTGGACAATAGGCCAAGTGGGCTCTGGTCGTCTCCGGTGACCTGGAAGTGGATCCTGCAGTGTCCTCTGGGTGCCTGCAGCAGCGTACCCACATCAGGGCTTATGCTGAAGGTCACCGCAGCTGCCTGGCTCACCAGACTGGGGCTTCTCTGTGCAAACCTGAGCGAGACTGAGGCACACATTGGTCTTGCCATGAAGTGCTGCTGTCATGTACCACCCTCTCCATTTAGACATAATCTGTGAAATCCATATGAATCTGTGAAGGCCTTGAGTCACAAGGAAAGGACTGTTTAGCTTCAGTTTGTTAAATCATTCCCCAGGTGATATTCACCTTCTTAATTCCCTCATTGAACATGTATGTGTACGCTGGAGCCCGATATCTGATGTGTATGCAAAGGAGAGCTCTGCTACACCACAGACACCATAAATAACTATCCCACTTCAGAGGTAAAGCATACTGCTGGTGCTGTTCATAACGTTAATACTGAGTGCTAATGTCCTGCCCTTTATCTTAATTAGAGTTGCTTTCAAGAGAAGTAAACCGTTCACTTTGGAATAAAAGAACTGACCTATACCTCTTCCCCATATTTGAATTATCCCCACAATTAAGTACTGAGTATCTGTTGTAACATCTACAGGATCTTTATCACCATCATTTCTGAGTGGCTGGCAGTGACTTCAGCATTCATTCACCACCCTCTGCATTAATTTTTCATTTCAGATACTAAAGATGTCTTCTGTGATGCATTTCAACATAGCTTTTTACGTGCTTTACAAAGAACTGACAAATTTCTCTTATAACCTACCTTTGTCCTTTGTACTTACTCTGCTCTTTTAACAAGTTTCAGAAATCAACAATTTTGTGATCTGGAGTTCTTAGCAACACATTTACATTGCTTTGTATCACCTTTTAGTCACAGTTTTAGTACAGATCCATGGATTTGAGTAGAAGGGCAAATTACTTGAGGAAAAAAAAGAAAAAAGAAGAGATATTTGGAAACAAGAATTGCTATGTTAAGTGTGCAAAGTAACACGTTACATGTTATTTTTTCTCCATGTGCATCTGAAATATTTTGATAGATAGGAATATATTAGTCATAAGCACTTCACCCTGGGAATTAAGTTTTGTTTGTGCTTCCTGATAGTGAGAACCAAAGTGCTAAAACACTGTCACACATCACGCAGTTATAAAGGTGGTAATAACAATGATGCAGACTGTGGGGTTTTATTAAAACTTCTGAGCAGCTGGAAAATTATGGGAATTCAGTGTGGATCTAAATCAATCCCATCTAATGAAGATGCAACAGGGAAGAATGCAGATTATCTACTATGCAACTTGATTGATCATTGCGTAAGCAAACCCGTGGAGCTGTTACAGAGGGTTCAAATATTTGGGAATATCCAGAGTAGTGATGAGGGTGGCACAAAATAAGGGGTCATGAAAAGCACAACCCAGTCATTTTGATATCATTCAACAGCTTTGTGTTCCTAGATGACTTAATGAGTTAGAAACTTTTGGAAATGTTCTTTCATTTCCTTTGGGAAAAGGTGGAGAACTGTCAGAAAAGTAAAGTGCCATGAAGGAGCCATGTTAATACTTGCACTTGCTAGTCATTCTCTGAAAGAAGGATCCTTTCCATGATCAGAGAACATACTTCATGTTTATTAAAAACTGAAGGCAAAAGGATTGCTTGTACAGATGTGGTCTGAATGTGGGTTAATTCCACAACTCCAGGCAGGCTGTCTTGCCTTCTCTCTGACATGGCTGTCTGAATTCCAGAATTTTGTCATATATTTCATAACTCTATGAAGAATCTTTACCTATAAAGAACAAATTAGTATACATTTAAGGAAGGGTGCTTAGGAATCATGAAAATTATTCTGTACAGCAGATCCCCTGTTATGCTACATGATGTATAATTGTTGGTGCTTGTCCCGTTAGAGAAATTCTCAGTCAATGTGGCATCAGAATAGTAAGTCCTTTATTGTGTTTTACATACATCTTATATATTCTTCACTCGTAAGCAGTAAATCGACTCACAGTTAATTGTCCTTAAGTTCTTCACAACAACATAGATAACAAACAAAGGGTTCCTTAACTGTCCCAGATGTGACCACATTAGCTGTGCATACTAAAAGAGTATTCTGTTTACACCTTAGCCCTGTCTCCAGACTCCGGAGGCCTCATAGCGATAAGATCTACCAGAGTCTGTTGAGCTCCTTGTTGTTAAATCTCCCCCCACATATAATAAAATGCACAGTAAGCATTCTTTTATTCAAATGAAACAAAGGCATATATATATGTGTGTATACATATTCCAGAGTTTATATACATAAACTCCGCATACTTCCATCTGTTTTTTTAATAACCTCCAAATGATCCCACCTTCTCAAGAAAACTGGCATTTCTTACTGTGTTAATCAATGATTTCTTTGAAAGGCCTACACCAACTATAATATTAGTGATTTTAAATTTTATTTTGCTAATGTGTCATTTGTTTATATGAGACCAGATCAAACTGATGCTGTAAAGTCTGAAAGTTGTGTTTTAAGCTCTTTACATCTGCAGACATTTTCTTTTTGTAGTGCATAACTAAAACTAAATTGGCAAAGTTGCAAAACAACATGAAGTGTACAACTGTTTCAAAACGCTTTGTCTTTGGCAAGTACAAACAGGCAAAACAACAAAGTGTGCCAAAAAATGTTCACAACAAGCTGACTGAGCAAAACTTTTCCTTTACTGCAGCTGTTTCACTTACTTTTGGGACAAGAGGGCAAACCATGTCCAAATTGATCTAACAGAAAATCTCCAGGTTCTGTAAAGTCTTCAATGGAAGTGCGGTCACAAGCTGTTGTATTATACTGTACTGTACTGTTCACAGTTGAAAACTGTCCAGTACTGATATGGACCTGGCAGCCTCATCCTGAAACTTGTTCTGCCAGCAAGATGTCTTTGGAAGGCTGAAACAAATGAGAAACTAAATTCTTCACAGCTTGCTGAGATAAGATGTTCCTGGGAATTGCTGAGTGTAAGATTTCTGCCCTAAAACCTTCAGTTTCATGCTCTCTTTTTCTTTTTCTTCTCTCTTTTTTTTTTTTTTTTTGTATTGCACATTTGCTCCAATTGGCTCCCTACCTTGGACTCTGCAGCATCCTGCTGGGTTAAATCTGATGGACAGTCTATATGAAAACCAATCAGTTATTTTGACAGAAGTCTCAGCTGAGGTCAAGGCCATCTCTCTTCAAAATCTGGTCTGGTAAGCCTTCAGCTGTCAAAGATGAAAGACATCTCTGAAGCTCTTCTTATGATTGATCTGTCCTTTCATTTTGTCCCAAGCACTCAGGAATCCAGATAAAGAAGCCATTCCAATGCATTCATAATAATATTTGATCATCAGCGTCCAAATTTAGAAAAGGGAAATTGTCACTCAAATACACTGACTATACAATGTGCTGTAATACCTAGCTTATGAAGGACTAAAATTCAATTTGATGTTCATGTGAAGTACTCTTTCTTTCAGTGGTAAAATTGTGTGGGCACATACATGTGGTACTGTGAATCACTGTTCATATAATATACAGCTGATATACAGTTAAAAGATTATGACAGAAGTCAGTCTAGCAGGATATTGAACAATCTTTTTCATTTAATAACAGATCACATTCAGGCTTGAAGTTGAAAAGTAATTTCATTAAAAAAAATTTATGTCAAATATGCAAAGAGATTTACTTCCTTTATTTAAGGAATATATATTTTTTCCACCTTCTCCAAGATGTAAAGAGCTTAATTTGTCTTAAATTTGCAGCCCATAGCAGTTTGACCCAATCTCATGATCCAATCAACACTTTTTTTAAGAATTAAGATTTCTACAATATTTATGTTTCATGTATGGCCGTTCTGATCTAGATGAAATTTAATTGTACTTAATTACGACTACCCTTGTTCACTTTTGCTTTGCCCAGAAAGAGGCACAATTCACTTTATACTTGCAGAGAAGGGAAGAAGGAGAGGAGAAAACATTCCTAGTGTGATACCCTACAAAGGTTTCAACAACTACCATATTCTGTACTTCTGATGACTATTGAGATTGCAAGTTTCCTGACAAACTTCAATTCAATTTTGTGACCTAGAAAGTACAAGGAATATCTGAGACTTTGGTAGTTTTCCAGCAGCTCAGGTGATGGGAACTGTCTGGAAGAGTTCAGATGTTCACAGCTTGTAAAATGATTTCTTTTTTTTTTATATATGCACATAGAGAACATGGGAAAATCTACCAAAGTTACTTCTGATGATTTGGACTAAATTGTGCTAGATAAAATTGAACAAAATCTTGTTCAACCTTGGATTTCAGCAGGGCTGAATAGACCTACTCTTGACCTCTTAAAATGTTGCATATATTTTACTAGAGTTTTGCTGATCTTTTTGTTTTGAAGGACTTGTGCTGGTGGCTATACATGATCATAGAAAGCAGTTAGAGTTGGTCTGTGAGTAAAGACGCATTATTTAATGTTCTGTTGAAACATTCTGAGAAATGCTCAATCAGCATGTTTTGTCACCACATCTAGTAATTGCGAATGAACCTAATTTTGTAGTTCATAAATTCAACTTTCTTAATACATTATTAATTGTGGTCACTGTATCAGATTATTATTGAACCACACAGGCACCAATCCTTTAACAAGAAGCTCAAACAATGAAACTAGGAAAATGATCTAATCGTAACTCCGTAATTTAATTTTGTTTTACTGAAACATATATCTTTCAAAGAACTTCAAGTTTTTGCTAATGTATTGGAGCCACTCAGAAGTGATGCAAGTAATACCATGGCAGCACATTTGGAAATAATGGTAGTAGGTACTAACCCACTAGTTCAACTAGGGAAAATATATCTAACTTACAACTTCGTTGTAGAGCTAATTAAGTTTTTCCTAACTAATGCCTGTGTAAAATAGTGGACACCAAGCATGGCTGCTTATGATGATATTCAGGGACAGAAACTAGAATCAATATACAAGAGCAGCTAAAATGCATTTTTTTCACTTAAAGAAAATTTGAGTACCATTCAGAATAGCGTGATTCTGAAATATTGTGTAGAAACAACATCAGATCATAATAGCTGGCCAAAAGATAAATCTATGCAGATGAAAAATAATGGATAGCTGTTCTTTATCCAGATTGTCCTACATCAGATCCAGAGCTGGACTAATTTACGTAAGCACTGGGCTCTGGTGTGATCTGAGACACCCATAGCTGTTCTTCCTAGTTTTCAACTGCTTTCCCATAAGGCTCTGGACTGCCCCAGGTGTCTTGTCTTATCTGCCAGCCCTTTGTGTGTGCCAGCCTTTGGTCACCGCAAATGGTCCAGTAATTTATGCAAGGAATTTAGTCCCATAGAACATAGTCCAATAGTCTGCTTTTATCAAGGCAATTCTAATTTTTAAAAATCTTTTGTACATTGTTCATTAAATAGTTTTTAGTTTGATTTTCAAAGAAAAAAAAACACTCTTTTTCTTTTCTATGCCTAAACCACTGTAATCTTCTTTCTTCAAAGCTCATTTCCCTCTGATGACTCTTATTTAAAGTGGGATAGTAATTCTAATTTTTTATTCCAGATGAGCTTGTATCATTGCGCTGGACAGTAATATGTTCCTGTTCAAATTATTTTCTATTATACCATCCTCTTCTTCAGAAAAAAAAAAAGTGACCTTTGTTTCTGACTAAGTGAAACCAAAATATGAAGAAATGCAAGAGTTTTGGGGATGTTACTGACCTGTTTTCCTGTTTGTCATAAAAATGAGGAGATTGAGGAGTCTGACTTCTGTACATATACACACATGCATACCTTGAGAGAAGATGAAAACTACTTTGAATCAGCACATAAACTGAAGCTGAAGCTGACCTTGACCAATCGCTATTCCTGATAAAAATATCACGTGACATTGCTGGCCCTGAGTTATCTGCACACACAGAATGGTGTAATACTTGGCATGTTAAATAATGCTTGGGATGTTTGCAAGCTATTAGAAAAATTAATACAAGTATCCATTCACAATCTGTTATTTTTTTGTTTATGGTGATTCTTAATAGCCAAATTCTTTCCTTCATTAGGCTCATGCAATTTCTGTTGAAGGTAACTGAAGTGTTTTGAGTGTCTTGGAGCAAAATTGAATCCTAAGTGTTTAATTTATGTTTTGATGTCTTCTTTACAGCATCATTAGTTAATTATACTAATATTATTGAATGTGAAAGGACTTCATGGAGGCACTATGTTGATTATAACGTAAATTTATTCATTCATTGGCTAAAAACACCCATTTATTTAAATGGATCTTCTGATAATTTTTTGTGGCTTAAGAAACTGCTGGTAGTTTCTAGGGATGGTTGAAAAATAGACTTTGTCTCAGAAGGGAAATTTTGACGTTTCTGAACTTGTTTTCATTCTGAGCTGGAACAAATATAACGATAAAAATGCATGAGGGAAGAAAACTTTAAAATAATTCATGCAGAAATATGTATGTAGAATTTTATTTCAGTCAGATAAAACCAGTTTTAGTGATGTGGAATGCTGCAGTGAATATCATATATATACATGTATATGTGTGTGTATGTATGTACTATGAAACAATGCTTGTGTGAGAATGCATATTGTCAAAATTGAAACAAAATTTAACAAAACAGGAAATATTTATGAAACACGATTACTTTATGAGACTGAAATTATACTAACAACTGATAGAAACTCAGAAAGCTGAAAGAATTATTTCACCGTATCCTTGTGGAAAATGTCACCATCCTCATGAAAGTGAAGTCATGAAAAAACTTCTCATGACGTCTCTGTTCTACTCATATACAAAATTAAGGAGTATGCCTTAAATAATTCTATTCTGACTTCATCAGCAAAGATCCCATGGGAGTCCTATACACAATAGACACTTCCTTAAAGGTATCCAGTGACTGCTTTCTTTTGTTAGTTTTACTATTACATGTATTTCTTTGTGTCTGTTAAAATCTAACTTTTTGATTTAAATTTATTTTGAGAAAAGTTGTGGGTAATTTCTAAACTGCTGAGAAGAGAATAATTAATATGATGGTAATTTTGATGATTTCAAATTTAATTTTGCTCTGCATTGCAGATCTTAGTTGCTCTTATAAACAATTGTGTTAAAAAGGCCACATCTGTTAGAAAATAAAGCCTTTAAGAAAGCTTTGTGGCTTGATTGTCTGAGAAGATCTGGTGTCTGTGATTAGGTATTGTTACCTGTAACACTGTGAAACAAGGAAAGTTATATTCTGCAGGCCATGAAAAGTGTTGGAAAAAAAAATGCATCCTGGCAAACATCAAGATGAGTTAGTTATTTGCGGGATACTGAAGAAGTAGCAAAAGAAAGGAAGAGAAATAGCATGGGACAACACCATATTATTGACAAGGAGGGATTAAAATGCAGATATGGATTGAAACTAAATATATACTATACCTCAGTTTCCATTGTTGAGGATATTAAAAAAACTAATGGGGATGAGTTTGTGGAAATGCAAATGGGTACACAATCAAAATGGAAACAAAATGTGTGGAATTTTCTTGCTCAGTATGTGCAGAATTTATGGACAGAGGAAACAACACATAAAGCATATGTGTCATTTCACACATAGACATTATAGCTATACCTAAAATGGCAGGGGGGAAAAAACTGATGACCCAGAAAGTCTTCATCAGTACTACGTATTCATTTTTTTTTGCAAGAGATTTCCAGCTTTACATCAATGTTTATTTCTTCTGTGTGCTGTTCTTACACTAGTTTTCATGCTAACATGCCCTCTTTGAGTATAAGCTCTTCAGTTAAGCAGTTAGAGTCTTATAATCTTTCCTTGTAGGTCATTCCAAATCTCGCATAATTTTCAATGTATGTCTTTGAAGATTTTCTATGGAGCACGCCCTGAAGTTCAAATATAAGACAGCTTATGCCTTTTTAAATACCTTGTACATCTGGAATCCTTTGAGTTCAGTTTCTGGGGTCAGCAATACCAGGATGTTCAAGTGAGCATATTTCACACTGAACAGAGCTCAAATCTGGATCCTATACAACTCTTAGAAGGATCCTCTAATCTGAAAGCACTTTACTGTTACTATTGTGGTTTCTAAACTTCCTTTGAGGAGGGAGAATTCATTTCACTTGACATTTTTTTAACAGTCAATGAGGGAAACAGGCAGCTTTAGGCCATGATTCATCTCATTTCTTTGAGGCACAGATTTTATGGTGGATGGTTGCCTTAGGCTTTCTGACAGGGTAAAGTTACCATAGAGGGAGCCCCAGGTGACCAGCACAGAAGGTGTTTCCCTCTTGAGTCAGTCAATTCTACAAGTGTTTACCTGTGGTTCTTTTTTGTCCTTACCCCAACAGAGTATGTTCTGTTTTCCTACAAATTTCAAAAGCCTAGAAAAAGTAGTGATATGCAGTCTGCTCAGCTGACTGATGTAATACAAAGGTAGCTTGATAAGGGCTGTGGTACATCTGTCTCTGCTGCCCACGGTTCTCTGGATGAGCACTTGCTTTTATTTGAAGTTTCATCTGTCCTATTTCAAATATCTGGCTTAGGATGGGATGAAAGTTTCCCTAAAAAGAGTGATTCTTTCTAGCTAAAGAGGTTAAGAGAAGCAGAGGGCTTAAGCTGCAGAGAGGAAACCTGACCCATTGCATATCAGTCTCTGGGCTTTGCTAGTGTTAGGTGGCAGCAGGACGTGCATTTTAAGGGGTAACATTGTGGGTACGGGACTGCATTTTTGTGTGTCTAGTCTACATAGTGATGGAGGAAGGAGGAATTTTGGTTGAGACAGAGAAATAGATTGATGTGTTTTTCTGGGTTTTTTTTTTTGTTGTTGTTGGGGGGGAGGAGGGCAGGGGATTGGTGGGAGTGAATTTTCTTGCTTGAGTGAAGTTTGAAGAGCTGTCTGCCCCCTGTAAGTCATTTTCAGTGAGACAGTCCGAGGAAGAGTTTCTTGTAGTTCTTGCACTCAAGTTCTAGTGAACTCACTACAAATAACAACAGGACTCCTCTCTTAAGGGTGCTGAGGGAATGAAAATGTGAGTTGAGGAGGGATGTGAATGACATTAAGTTCAGAGAAAGGGAAAAAACAGCTCATTTACTCAGCCCCAGAAAGGAACACATTTAAAGCTTACTTTAAATTTAGTTGCTAATAAAATATTGTACTGATGCATCATTTTCCTGGGTCTATGCTTTTCAACAGTTTATGGTCTATTTGGGTGTGTAACTACATTTGGGCTATGTAGTTGCACATAGGGTTATATTTGTAGATAAAATCTGTATAATTCACAGGGTAGAATGTGGTACATAATGCCACACACAAAATATTAATTTATCATCTTTTATGCTACTTTTTAGCGATGTTTCTGACTGATATACAAAGCAGGGAAAAGACATCAAAATAGCTCAACTGCCAAAATAAGAGGTCCTGCAATAGCAAGAAGTTCACAGTTGTTGAAAAGTTCTTAAAATAAAATATTCTATGTTGGCTTACTGAAATGAATGATTTTCTTTGTATTGCTCACTAGAGCAGCCAAGAAAAAACACTTTTGCACTGATCCTCTAAAAATATTTTTTCATGGTTTTGATCTGTCAGTGTTTCTTCTTTCATTATTTTTTTTCTGAAAACTACCAAGTATTTTTTGTGTTTTATGGTTGTTTGTTTGTGCGTTTTGTGTGTTTGTGTGTTTTCCCCTCTCTCTTTCTTTATTTAGGAAATAATTTCCTTCAGTTTTTATCTTTCAGGAAGTCCTTATCTTCCATAACAGAGAAAAAGCTGTCTGGGAACAGATTTCAGAGAGAAAAAGAGGCAACAGAGAGCTGTAGCCTTCTTCTTCCTGCACTAACACTATGAATGTGCAGTGTGTCCAGATTTAGTGCCATAGGTGCATTTGCATGTCCCATTTCCATGTCCATATTAATTTGGCACTTAGATCCTGCACTGAAGCATATTTTATTCTCTGCAGATTGTGGTTGATTTTTATAATTAAGACTGGAGATCTAAGTTTAACAGTTCAGATTTCAATTCACTGGTCAAAAAATATTGAAAAAAAAAAAAAAAAGCATGAGCTTACATCTGTCACCTCTGCCTTTATCTCCAGTTGCTTCCTGACTTACTGACCTTATGTGAGTGTTTGCTCATTAAGCTGTCTACCACTGTTTCTCAAACTCTGCTCTTTGATTCCTTGAGCACTGTCAGCAATGGCAAAGAAAACCAAACCCACTCTTAGCAGATTTAAATTCCCTACGTAGTTTTCTGAATCCTTAAGAGAAAAAAAATGGATCTTCACATTGAAAGAGATCTAAAAATCCCTGTTTTAGGCTCTAAGTGATACATGCTGCAGTGACAGTGCTTTCAATCCAGCAGTGGAGCAGCCTGCCCGGAGAGGCTGTGCAAACTCCTTTCCTGGAGGTTTTCAAGCCCCCACAGTGGAGACAACCATGAGCAACCTGACTTGACCTTACAACGGACCCTGCTGTGAGCATAGGGCTAGTCTAGGGACCTCCTAAGGCCCATCTCAGCCCAAATTACCCTGTAATCTTACAATTTTACGTGACTGAGTTATGTGAACCGTAATACAGAATCAAAGAATACGTAAATCTGGCAGGTACATCAGGAAGTTATTTGGTCCACCCCATACTCAAGCAGGGACACTCAGAGCAGATTGCCCAGGCTCATGTTCAGGCTTTTGAAGATCTCCAAGGGGAAGACTCCACAACCACTCTGGGCATCCTGTGCCAGTGCTTGGTCATCTGCGCAGTAAAGAAGTTATTCCTGGTATTTAAATAGAAAAACAACATGCAGTGAATTTCAGTTAGTCAATAACAGCAGAATGATCACCTACAAACTCAGATTTTGTATAGATCTCCAGGAAGACTCCTACAGGTTAATTTAAGGCTCATTCAACTACAAGAAAGGAAAATTAGTGCTGAAAAAATATTTTACAAATGTTTTTGTAACATAAATTGAGTAGCCTTACAGCTTCACTTCTACAGCTTATGTTGAGTCACAATATAGGCTTCATAAAATACATATCTCAGTTTATACCAACAGCAAAATTGGCCAGCTGATTCTATTCACTGTGCTACATCCAGCTGAATGTTGAAGGTTATATATTTTTGCTGGCTACATATTTTCATCAGCTGAATCTCACCGTTGTGGTCAGTTGCTTTTTGTGTTTTGACCTCTAAAAAATATTGCACTTTGAGAAGGTGGATGACCAAATATCTCTGCAGACAATTGCTGAAACAATTTTAAAATCTTGTCTTGTCATTACACATTAAAATAATTTGATAATGTGAACCGAACTTTGAATCTTTTCAGCTACTTTCATTCTCTTACCTAGATCAATATTTGATGGGTACTGTTCTAAGTTTGCTTTTACTGATACAACTAAGCACAGGTTCTACATTCCTGTGCTGCTTTATTTTTCAAGAAAAAAATGATTCATAAAATAGAACATTCCTTCTTTTTCTTGCTGTTGTACCTTGAAGTTTTTACATTCAAGCTACCTAACATGCAGTCCTTTTGGCTTTTACAAGGGACCCTCCCTGAAAAGCTGTCATGGCATTATATTGACCTAAATTGATCTCTGAGTACATTATTTTGAGACATCCTTCACCTTTCCTGGCTTTATTTCCCCCTCTTACTGGACTGTAAAGTCTCTTGATAGAGATGTCTGAATCTTTATTGTCATTTCATCTAGACGTTCTCTGCTAGAGGTCCTGAACTTAATTCAAATATTCTAGGATAACACTTTATTTTGTTAAAAAGAATGGGGATTTTATTAAAACAAACAAACAAAAAATAGCAGGATTTTATGATGGAATTTGTTCAGGACAGAATTAGAAGAACTGAGGAAAGATGAATGTAGAGTTTTCTTCAATCTGAACATTTCCTAAAAGAGTTAACAGTCAGGTTATGGATAGTGAATACATATTTATGCATGAGCAGGCAAATCTGCTGTAGTACAGCAGTTACAAAGAAACCCATAAGCATCTTCCTCTTTTGGTGTCTCCTTAAGCATATCTATTTTCCCTTCTCAATAAATTTTCGTTGTATAGAAATAAATTTCTTGCCTTACTCTTCCAAGGACCTCATTGCTGATGAAGATCGCCAGTACACATCCTTCCAGCTTTGAGACTTCCATCAAATAGTCATTGAAGTGAGAAGGAGGGGAGAAGAAAAGAGATAGCATTATTCTATCATTTATGGTTCTCTTCTTTCCCACAGTGCTACTGAAAATAGCAGCAGCTGCTGTTTGGAACTGAGAGAAGTGATAACAAATATAGTTTGACAAGCCAGAAGACTAAAGGTAACTGGTATCAGACCTGACTTGTCCCTACTAAATGATATAATTTAATGAGGTTGCTTTTGAGATGAGTTTTGATCATCACAGCTTTAATGAGTGATAGCAATTTGGGAAAAATCCAATATAATTTTCAAACATCATGAACACTTAAATCATGATGCCCTGCACAAAAAACTGAAGCACTTTAGAATTTAAAGCTGGTAATTTGGCAACCAAGCAATGCTGTTAATGCCTAGAAACAAACCGAAGATCTTGATTTATAATGTCCAAGTTTGGAAACTGGCCCATAGGTTAATATTGTTTGTCAGGATGAGTTAATGAAAATGACTCTCTTGGGTAGTAGTCAGTTCAGATTACCACAGAGACCAGCTGGATACTCACTGCCCATTGAGGGAGGAGATGTGGAACACTTGCTTCCTTCAGGACTGTTAGCTTTTAATATGTCATTTCAGTGGTCATAACCAAGAAACTACCTGAAATTGTTGCCACTAATAATTTCTGGATCAAGCATTTCTTTTGTTGGTTTTCTCGATAGTGAAAACCAGAAAAGTCTGTAATGTGTGCAGGTGGTAGAGGACTGGCTGCTGCCTGATGCACTCTCTCCCATGCAACCTGGAAGTAAGGACCACATGACAACTAAGGACACTGTAAAGGAAGACACAGCAGTTAGCAGCACAGCAGATAACACTGAAGACAAAGAACTGAGTGCACAGAGAAGACATAAACATTGCAATGCTCAACCTGCTGGAATAATTTATTTATTTTTTTAAGGCCTCTTCAGACCCTTCTTTATAAAGATTTGGAGAGACTTTAACAAAACTGACTGGACAATAAATTCAGCTATTTAGCCATTCTAAGCTGAGGCATGTTTTCTATTGCCAGCAAGCTGGGAATTAGAACAAACATGGCAGAACTGGGATCTTATTCTAGTAACTGCTTCCCTCCTCCATCCAGTGCAGGACAGCAATATCACTGAGAGCAGAAGGCTGTCCCATTCCCCACCACAGAGCTGGTAGGCATGGAAGGAAATAGATGCTGATGGTGCTGTGAGTTCAGAGCTGCTATCAGCCCTCTATTCTGGGTGGATGATTCCGCCAGAGAGCGGCTTTGTGCAAACATGGAACCATAACTTTACATCCACACCTGTGGGAGGGAGCTCTGAAGATACAAGTGCAAAAAAAAAAAAAAAAAAGGAAGGTCAAGGCTTTATGTTTGTGTTCATATATGTCAGGTTAAATAAGTAATTTTGCCGAAGACTTAAAAGCTGTAAAAACGCTCAAAGAAACCCTTAGTTGATGAAAACCAAGTGTAAATGACATTTAATAACAGTAGGATCCACTTCCACCAGCTCCCAAATACAAAAACAGTAACATACATCTTGCAGGGCAACATAGGAGTCCCGCAGTAGAGCAATAATAATATTCAGTGCTCTTCTGTGTATGTATGTATTCAAAGGAAAAGATCCATTTCAATCTATTTTCTGCTTTTACACAAAATTTCTTATTTAAAAGGAAATATTTTAATGTATCTTTTTTTTCTCAAAATGATTGGCTTTCATTTTGAAAGTGTACTAAATTTATATTTAAAGACTGAGAAATTGAAATAAAAATGAAATGAGCTCAATAAAATATTTAATGAGTCAATCTCATGTTTTCCTTTATTATCAATAAATGACAACTTTTAGAATCCTGATGTTTTTTCACCAATATGACCAAATCTCTAGAAAATAGATAACCATTAACAACTGTTCATACAATGGCAGATAGTAGAAGTGATAGAAAAGAGATTTAGTAATGAGTATTTTCACAGAAAAGAAAAAAATTTGATTATAAACCTTTATTTTAAAAGAAGCAAAAAATCCATCTCCAAATTAAAATTGACATGCAGACAAGAAACAGAGTAATGCAAGAAATGGCTCTTGCTAGCATGACCTAGAGCACAGAGATGGAAAATAAGAGCTGTGCAAAGGGAAGACTAATCTACTCATCTACATTTGTCAAATACATTTTAGATCAGAAGTATCTATTAACTGGCCAATTGAAAAATCTCTTCGGATTCCTTTTATTTATTTATTTTTTCCTCACGTAAATGGTATCAAGGGCATCTAGAGAATTAGTCTGCTTTTCCATTCATATATTTGCCAACATGAAAATAAATGATTAAAATAATTAAATGTGTTTGCATAATTAATTGCAAAGAAAGTGAATAAAATAAAGACTTTTCCAATTTTTTACTTAATCTTCCTTGCCTTTGTATTCTACAGATTTGCTTTGCAGAGTCTTATTCCACTGTGGTTAAAAAAACTGAATGAATAACACCACCAGCAGTGAGAGAAGGTTATTAAACCAGTAAATGAAGAAACAGCAGAAAGAATAAGGGCACCTTGCAAACAGAATTCCCTGCCTCCGTAGATGAAATGCAGCAGGCTGTTCGGCTTAGGGGATATGCATATTGAAGAGCACACATTCAAACATAAAAGGCAAGTGGCTTCAGTAATGAAAACTCCCACATAAAGAAAGTAAAAGTATCAAATATCACGTATACCTTTTAGGGAGCTTGCAAAGATACCAGTGCAATAACAAATGTAGCTGTCTTCAAAGTAGTTATTTCAGGTCTGTATCTTCCAAGACGTAACAACTGCAAATAACATTTCTGTTGTGATTCTTTCATTAGTTACTAATAAAATGGGAGGGGAAGATGCCAGGAGGATGGAGGAGAGGGACCAGATGCTGAAGCTGGGTGTAAAGTGAAAGGTGAGCTACCAGACAAGTATGGTTATTGAGACTGTCACTTAACAGGTACTAGTACAGCCTTTTGCTGTTCCTTACACTCTTTAAGTTGAAATGCTAATAAAACAAAACAAAAAAATAAAAATACAAAACAAAAAAAAACGAACAAAACAAAACAAAAAAACAGCAATGCACAAGATGGTTAGATGGGACAGTAATCAGCAGAGAAATCTGGGAAGTGGCATATGAGGATGTGCGAGGAAAAGAGAGGGGAATGTCAAACGTAATTCTTTTGAGTTTATGACTGCTGAGAATAATTTTTCCCATTTAGAAAGAATTTGCAAAGGATGTAGGGTTTTAGCTAAACAAAATTTGAAAAACTTTCTCTCTGAGCTTTCTGCAAAACTTAATGTTGATTCAGAAATCTTGCTGTGAAAATTTTGGAGACCTACACGCTGGAGTTTCCGTTCCTTCCATCATGAGACTGCTATGATAAAGTCCCCGAACTGGGGATGTGGGAGGGGAGTAAGGTACTCAGGATAAGGATCTAATTCTCAGTTTCTTTTTTAGCAATGGTATTGTGTTTAGCTTTTTTACAGTCTCTGTAAAACAGAGAGAAAGTACTTTGAAATTGAATCAGATGACTGTGTACTTCATGCTTCTCATAATAGGAAATAAAAGTTTTCACAAGTGTATCAGCAGAAGCCTGTTAAAAGGAAAGAAGCCTGATGCCATCAATGTGCCAATTAAAGTATTCAGTAGAAATATTAATTCACAAGGGAATGTGAGGAAGAAAAATGCGCTTGCCAAGTGGTGTTCGTCCATCTAGACACTAGAAACACAGAAGAACATTCATCCAGGAGGAGTTGAGACAACAGTAAGGCAGAAAAAAACATGCTTTGATTTCCTGGCTTATGCTAATTCTTTGGGAAGAGAAAGTGGTGCCAAAAGCCAACTCAGATTATCAAGGCAAAAGGTACTCCATCTGAAGAAAGAGCTGGAGATTCCAGCTTATTCTAAGAGACAGTGAGGCGGTAAAGCATCTGTGTGCTGAGACAGTCATTAGAGTAAATTTCATTGTAAATGCTAATGTTAACAATTTGCTTTAATTTTAGAGGTTGTTCCAATAATTCAGTGCTATGATTTTAAGTGAGCTGTTTATTTTATAACCCTTAAACTTTGTCTTTCCTTAATGTTGAGTAACTTAACAGAGAATAGGGGATTCCTGGTAGTAAGGGTCCTCCCAGCTGTCTTATCAAGGCACCCCAAGAAGAGCCGAGCTCCCCTCCGTACTGGTTACTCACAGCATCCTGGGGTATGAATGGCATAGTTAGCAATCATGTAGGCAAACCTCCAAGAGGACACAGTGCAGTAGAGGGAAAAAACACAAGAAAGATCCATTCTGTCCCTGAGTGTTGGAGCAGTTGGTGACTGCTGACCCACAGGAAAATGCGTAATTCCCCAGAACCTGCCTTACAGTTTTGCAATGTTTAACATACCCTGCTTCCCTCTGTCCAAATATTCCCTAATTACTGTTCTTTCTAATTTATACATCCACTCAGTGGTTCTCAATTTCTTTACAGCTTTATATCTTGCTCTGAATGAGAGCCAAAGGAGGATAAGCATATCTTTCTAAAGGTGAAAATCCAACAGGTTTTTGTATTCTGGACTGTTAAAGATGGAAACACTTTGTTTATACACATCCTTTTGTAGAATGTTATTGCAAATGTATTCAAACAGCTTATAGTGATGAGAATATTTTAATTTTTGGAGGGAGTTTCGGGTAAAGTAGCATACATCTCAGTGATAACAGGAGGAAGTAGAATGTGCTCATGTTTGGGAAAGAAGCAAAAGAAAGAAAATACTGATTTATGGTTAGGAAATTCAACACAATGTGGTGCAAATATGCAGCAAAAGAAAAAAAAAAAAGCATTGTGAGGACACAACTGCAAAGGTCTTTTAAAAACCTTTTCCCATTCTGAGAAAACCTGCCGTGCATTTATTTGCCCCAACTTCTGGAGCAGAAACTGCCAGGTAAGTTGGGTCAGATTCTTCTGCCATTACTAACACTGTCTAAGTCTGAGTTTAGACAGCCTTTGGGCATTTAAGGAGTGACATTTTCTGGCTAAAAATCAATTCTCATCAAGATCACCTTGGCTTATGTACTGGAGTCTGTACTTCGAGGCTTGGAGGAATTTTTGAGAATTTAAATGAAAGAATGGGGGGAAAGGTACCAGAGAAGGAGCTCAGAAGTCCAGCGGGGAAATAGCTGTTCTTCCCTGTCCACTAGGTATTACTGAACTACAAGAGAAATAATGAAACCAAAGGAGACCTGAGAGGAAGCTTATAGTTAAGCAACGTGTATGATTTCTGTCCACTGAGAGCCAATTTAGGTGAAGTTTCAGGCTAAATTTTGTGACATTTTATTTACTGATTGCTGGTTTCCAATTGTCAGAGAAGAAAATAAGTCAAAGCTCATCTACTGGAGATGCTGTGAGAAGGATGAGTAGATCTGGATCTTTCTAGATAGTATCGCTCCAGGAAGGTGGAGAAGTAACTGGAGGAAGTGGTGGAATGATACAGCTGACCTCACACCCCATACAGTGCAGGTCCTGATTCCAAGGGAGGTTCTCATCATCAGACCAAGCCCTTCCTCTACCATGAGGCCAGATGACAGAGGCTTTTGCAAAGGTAAAGAGATAGATAGAAAGCAGAATCAGAGGGAGAGCTGAAGTTTCCAGTCTCCATCGTGAGGAGTCAAAGGCTTCATGGCCAACATCAAATGCTAATTAAAATAAAAAATAAAATTGTTAAATCAACTTGCAGTCTCATGTATCATGATCACCAGTGAAGGAAATGGTCATCAGCCTGACTCTTCATTCAGGCATAAAAAATGTTAGCATGCAAGCTACAATGTGAGATATCATATACAATAATTATGACAAAAATGTTTTCATATATTTTCCTATAGATGAAATGACTTTGTCAGTGGTTCCCCTTTAAGAAATTACAGTGGGTATTGTTTCTATGGTTACTGGGAGGTAGCAGCTACAGAGACAGCTGATTTCTATAAAAGGAGCAAAAAGCACTGCAAATGGCATTGTCTGCTTAGAAGTTACTTTGCACTACACTTTTTATCAGTTATCTTGATGCTGAAGATTTTGCATCTAATCAGGTACAATGTGACTAATTAAACATTATAGATGAGTAATACAGTTTAATTGATTTTGTCAGCTTTTATCAATTTACTGCCAAAAGTCTGAGATTTAAGATGTGTCAAAAACATCAAGAAGATTTTAGAATAGCATAGGACAGATTGATCTTAAGTGGGGTCAGAAGAGAATAGCTAAAAATAAAATCCACTGCATGTCACTCTCTGTAATACTAGCATCTGATCCAGATTTGAGTCGCGTTTTGAATGCTGACCTATTATAACACATGTTCTCTGACCTACTATAATCCATGTGATATTTTTCTCTTTTCTTTTTTTTTTCCCTTTTCTTTCCTTCTTTTTTTTCCTTTTTTTTTTTCCATTTTCTCTCTCTTTTTTTCTTTTTTCATATATGAGGTAAAAGGAAATTTGAAATAATTTATATTGGGGAAGTTGCTCTTCTTTTGAAAACTTAAAATCAAACAACCTTGAACGTAACTTGAGTGGTTTAAGCAAGGACATATTACAAAGTAATGAAAAGTATTACCTGTCTGAGATGACAATGTCTTGTCAGTCTGATTGATACATTCTGTTTCTGTAAACCAAATCAGGAATAGACTTCATTAAGTTATAAATTTTCAAAATTGTAACTCTTTTTAACAGCATCAAAAATGTTTCAGAATAAAAATGAAAAAGTCTTGTTTATTTGACTGAAATCTGTTGCTCCGTTCTCACAGTAATTTTGTCTCTAAGAAGTTTGCAGTGATAAAAGAAAGCTTTTGTTATGGATAGTAAAAGTAACAGAAGTGGCAAGATGGACCAAATGTTATGTTTTATGTACTTTCTGTGGGGGTTACAAAAAAAAAGGCATCTTTATGATCAAGAAGTTTGGTTCTTGTTACACAATATAAGGCATGAATAATGTTGTCTATTAATTTCTGCGTCACATATCAAACTTCTGCAATTTATATTTCAGTAGTATATTCAGTTTTGATTTGAAAAAGAAAAAAAAAAATTTCTCCTGATAACATTGATCCTTTTTTTTTTCTGTAGCTTTTTACATTCTGTTTTCCACTCCATTCCCTTCTTCACCCCCACTGGATTATTTCTTTCAACTCTCTACTCAGTTACCTAGCAGAGGAAAACAACAATGTAGCAAAACAAAACAAATCACTCTTCAAGGGACTGAAAATCCAAAGTGATAGTATTCAAGATGAAATGTCAAAACAATGATATTTGAGTAGGTTTCAAAATTAGTCAAAAGTTACTTGTGCTGCTTTTCTAGTCATGGATGGCTGATGATCTCAAAATTCATCAGATATGTGTTTTAGTTTCAGCTGGGATGGAATTGTTTTTTTTCAGACAGTCGGATATGGTGCTGTGTTTTGGTTCTAGGAGAAAAACAATGTTGATAACACAGCAATGTTTATAGCTGCTGCTAAGCAATGTTGTACAGAGCCAAGGCCATTCACAGTGAAGGGCCCAAGGAGCTGGGAGGGAACAGAATTAGGACAGCTGACATAAACTGGCCAGAGGGATATTCCTTACCATATGACATCATGCAGAAGGAGTTTTGAAGGGGTGAGAATGCATCTTGCTCTCTTCTGCTGCTTGGGGGGCTAGCTGGGCATCAGTCAGGGATTGGTGAGTGATTGCTTGAGGATCACTTGTTATCTACATTCAAATATATATAATAATAGCTATTTTCCTTTTCCTTTTCTCTATTTTAGTAAATAGTTTTATCTCAACCCATGAGTTCTACTTTTTTTTTTTTTTTTTATTCTCTTCCCCATCCCACTGGGGAGGGGAGGAGTGACTGAACAACTCTGTGGTGCTCAGCCACCTGTCAGGTTAAACCACAACAACAGATGACCAGCAGTACATGGCGCTTGCTCCTGAACATCTAAGGCTGACTGTTCTCAGAAAGCACAGTGACTTCATTTTACTTCAGTTTGGGCTACACAGCCAAATTCCTCATTCTGAGTCATTAATTGGGGTTCATGTATGGATTTGCATTGTCAAAGAAGACAACTGGATGACTTCTACTACGGATATTGACAATGGACAGACAGTAAAATGTTAAAACATGATGCACAAAATCTCATCTCTAACTCATACATTCTCATAAAATGTGAGTGTTGGAGAACGCTCATCAGTGCAACAAAGCTCACTCCCCAGGCTCTTGCAGATGACAAGAGAAGAAAGTCTACACAGAACCCACATGACAACACACTTATGCAAATGCACTAATTATAGCTTTGGAATTCAAAGAAGTTCACTTGAACTCTCTTAGAAATTTCCTGACTTTTTTCTTTTGGTCGGAAGAAGCTGTAATTTATCAGTTTCAGAAAATGTCCTGGGGCATGTCTGTCAGCAAAATATTGTCTATTAAAGGATGAGTAAGATCATTTTTACTTTAGAGAACAATGAAAAAATTAATGGGACAGATTCTGCCATCTTTCATATACATCCATTGGACTATTCAGAAGGAAAATGTTATTGCAGAGGACCTGTAGGAACTACAAGATCCTAATGAACAGAGATCTTAGTTGGCCTTTCTTTTTTATAGCAGTAGGTCACCTCTCTAATGGGTGCAAAGTGGAATAATTTCACTAGTTTCAGTAAAAAAAAAAAAAAAGTATAGTTATACAACAATTACACAATCCAGAGGGGGAACTCAAAGAGGAAAATAATGCAGAAGGGAAAAAAGTCAAAACCTGTTCCTATGTTAATGACTTATGATAGGAAGTTTTCTGATATTTGAAGAAAACAGGAAAGGGGCATCAAGATTTTAAATATATCTTACATATCACACTTATTCTGCAGTGGTAAGAATATCAGTACAGGCAGATGAAATCACAAACTTCCCTTAGCTATTCACTAATCGTGATCCTTTGGGAAAGAAAGGAAGATCAGAATGGCCATGACTGAGTGTTTGGTACTCAGCAGAGAAGGAGCAGTAGGAGAATTCCCACACTCTTAACAGATGAGGAGGGGTAAGAAATTCTCCTCACTGGAGAGGAGGGGTAAGAATATATCATTATTCAAAATCATTAGCCAAAGGCACACTTCCTGAACTAAACTGGCTTCAAAAAGGAAACTGAAAGGGCCAATAAAGGTTTTGTTACTCAAATTAGAGCTCAACTTAAGCATAGTGAGCTTTCTAGAAAAGAAGTGGCAACTTTGGTGTGCTTGAGTTTGAATTCTTTTCAGAATACAAAGAAACTGTACACTAAGAGAAAACAAGATGCTTCCTGCCATTTCCTTCCACTAGGAACACTCTCGCTAAACATGATTTGCTGTTTTTTCATGCATTCTGAAAAAAATATGAAGAAGGGAAAAGAAATACAAAAGCCTGTCAGTGTTGAAAATGCTCCAAAGCCAGGACTGGTTATTGCACTTCTTCACCTGCCATCCATTAATATTTAATCTGCACATGGATAAAATGTCAGCTGAGCTGTCCAGAAACATCTGGATGTTATGATACCTAACAAATCTAATAGGCACAGCTAATGAGCCCAAAGATGGGGAATGCATTATATGATTGCTGTTGCAGCCTTCACTCAATGAATATAAATAGGCTTTCGTTGATCTTTTGTCCTACTAGAATGTAATCCAGTTTATTGAACTGGTGAATTGCATTAACCATTTTGACATTATTTCCTTATAAATCTAACATGGTGTCCTTGTTCTGTTCTTCAACAGTACACAGTGCTAACCAAAAGGAAAGGACAAAATCCCACAGCAGAGAAGGGTTCCAAACCACTGATGGATGTTGATTTAAATGGGAAATGTTTTTTACAGCTTGAAGAGAGCACCACATATCTGGAGAAAAGAGCTAGGGAGGATGTTGGAGTAATGCATTATAAAGGACATATTTCATACTCAGAAGGACAAGCATTATAGACTTAAAGCACAAGTAAATGAAGGTTTGTGAGAACTCGAGAGGGGCTTATGTGTCTAAAAGGTTGCCTACTTTTCATATGTATTTCACATTTACAAGCCTCGTTGCACAATCTGAAATCAGCATGGCTACCATAAGGTAGTTAAGAATAGTTTTTAATTACAAAGGTTTTTTCACTATTCCACTTTAAAACACCTTAAAACATTTCATAAGCTAGCAGCCATAAACATGATAATAAAATTACCGATGCTGGGGCTGCACATTTAACTCTGTTTCTGCTGTTTCAATACAGGTAACACAGTGCAGAAATCACCATATGATCAGAAAACACCAGCTACATGTAGGAAAACAAAATAAGAACAAAAATTCAACTACTTGCTTTTTATGGGTATGCAAAGGAAACGTTTTGTTGGATTGCAGTTTACCTGACTAAGCTTAGACGTGCTTGCCTTTCTACTGCACATTTACCCAGGAGACTAAATATTCACAGCTCACACATAGACACCAGTGCCACAAACAGCCAATCTCAGTTTATGTTCACTTAGTTTGTTGTTTGCTTGCAGACATGCATATATGTACCTGTATAGGCATATTTGATCACACACAGAGATATGGACATGCTTGTCCTATATCTGTTGCAATTTTTTTTCAGAATAATTTATTTATACTTTTTGTGATGTGTAGAAGAAAGGGCTGAAAAGATGCAGCTGTACATGGAAGACTGAACACAAACTTAGTATCTCTAATTTCTGCTTCATTTATTTCCCTATGGACACTATTATGTGAAATGCACAATTAACTGCATTTTCAGTCTCATTATTGTTTGTTGCACATGCTCATATAAATACAGAATAAGTGTTTTGAATACCTGGATTTATAATACTCATAAACAATATACAGATATATATATTTTAAATTCATCATTTATGAATTTGAAAATTTGGACATAAAGTCTTTCTGATGTTAAACACTCAGAATCTTTCAAAGGCAGGTTCAATTCTTCCTTCTAATTTTACTCTTATGCTGACCTATGACTCTCTTTTATTTTAAAACCATATTTGTATTTTCAGGTGATGGCCACAAAATGGCAGGTTGCGGAACTGTTATCCAGTATGCCCGAAACAGGTATGTGCAACCTGGGGAGTCAGACAAAGGCAAAAAATCTCCCTCGGGAGCCTCTGAAAGAAGGAGGTGACTCATTCCATACACCTGACTCTGGCTAAATCCTGTCGCCCATGTTGTATTTTTTTTTTCCACAATGATTGTTTCTCTAGCCCTGCAGGCTATTCAGCTAACTGAATATCAGATAGAAGATTTTCATGATTTCCTAAGCTTACCATAAATGGTGAGACCATGTTTCTGAGAACCTGTTAAAGACTGTAGTTAAGAAAGATCTATGTATAAAAGAGTTGGAAAGGAAATGGTAGTCATGAAATGAATTTATAACCTTAACTAAGCTCTCCCAAGAGACTATTTACAGTGATGAATGGAAAATGCTGAGGATTTACTTCAGCTACAAAAATACTGAATTTCTGATGAGAAAAAACTTTTTGCCTTAACTGCATTTTAGTTTTTGGGAAAGTAAAACAAAGCAAAACAAACAAACAAAGAAACAAACAAAAACCTGATACCACTACAAGCTTTCCAAATGTGTAAACAGCACCTCAGACAGATACACAGAAACTTTTTGTGTTCGGTCATTTCTTTAGTACTTATTTAATGTTGCTATGTATCCTAAAGTCTATGAAAGACTGATTGTACAGTCTAATGTACAGCTGCAGGATGGATAGATCCATGCATCAGAGAGGAGACGCAAAGGACACACAAGGCCGCTGCGGTAAGGAAAGCAATGTGGCTCAGAGGAAAAGTAGAAGATTGCTCATCTTTCAGATAACCTGAGAAATCTGTAATTAGAATCCAAACAAGCATCCTCATAATCTAGTTTTGAAAATAGAAAAATAACGTTTTCTGCTATTTTTCTGAAGCATATATTCTGAAATTAATTAGACTTTGGGTATTGCAATACATACTGATATCTCTGGCAGCCTCATGTCTGCTGTACAGACAAACATTTAAAGGATAATAATGGTTTGTTAAAAAAACTAAAATTAAAATAATGGATAGCTAAAACAATAATACAATAAACCATACATATAAGAAATCTTTGATAGACCTTAAAATAATGGAATCTTTAAATCATTGACGTTAACAGTTACTCTTTAAGAGTAACAGTGAAAAAAATAAAAAAGAAGATAAAAGTTCATCCCTTATTTAAAGAAATCCTACACTATTAAAGATTTTCTCAAAAGCAAAGTGACAAAAAAATATTAAAAATATGTCTTATTAGCTTTTCTGTATATATTCAGTGTATTTATTCCGGACCTTCACTTTTTAACTTCACTTGCATAATATAGATAAAGAGAAAATTAAACATTTTCAATTATTTTTCCCCAAATCTATTTGAGATGTTAACAATTTTTAGAAATGTTATGAAGAAAATGTAGATATTTAAAAAGTCTGTCTATGTAACAACATATTGGACAGATAAAGGAAATAACCCTGAGCCCAGTGTTTAATGCTGAACAATTCTGTGGCATTGGAATAGCTTTTAACCTTCAGAAGTGTGGAAATGACAAATATAACTCTATTAGAATGGTTGTGGAATCAAAGAAGAGAACCCAGCAAAAGAAGCTGTCTCCTCCTAACAATATTCTCTTTGGGAACTGGATTCAAACAGTTCCCAAATGAAGCTTGCATCTTGATAGTTGCTACCATAGCTCAAAATGAAGAAAAAGGAATTTTTTTCATGTTCCAATACATATTTCAGAAAATGGTGATAGGAGATGTGTAGACCACCATGTACAAACTCATCTGTGTCCTGCCTTTGTTCAGATGAGAATCTCCTCTATTTGGCATTGTAATTCTCAACCAAAGGAGGCTTTTTCACCAGGTGGAATAATTAAAGTGATGGATTTGTTGTCCTCTTTCTTCATTTCACAGCACAGAAGCTCAGGTAAGTGGGATGTGACAAGAGAATCAAGTCTTTAGGTTGCAAGCTGTTTTTTTAAGAATCAACCTCCACAAGTATTATTAAGAAGAAAGAATATTAAACTAATGTAGAGAAATGCTTTTTGAAACCTTTCTAAAATAATAGCTCAAATCTATATTTGTATCTGGGTGGGCTGGTTTTTTCCTTTCCTTTTCAGAATGATCTGTACAATATCGAAAATAGTACATATTTATTTTCTTTGTTGCTTTTTGCTAGTATAACATTAACTCTGGGATGTCTCAAAGATGCAGTGTTGTCTTCAGATGTTTAAATTAGAGTAATTACAACACCTTCTCATTGCTTGTTACTCTTTGGTCTATTTTTTCTGCCTTTATTTTCTATGCTGCTTACTTGAGATTGAATTTGTTCATAACACTAAAAAATACACCTTAAACAGGATAATATACATCACTTTTTCAGCCTTCCCTTGATTGCCAATTACCATTTTGGATGCAACACTCTTGTTAATTTCTGCTGTGCAGCATATGGATAATTTCATTCTATTTCCATTGCATTTACTGTTGTAATAACTACTGGTAGTTCTGCCAGATAATATTGTCACTTGTCACCTGAGATGCAACAATTTTCTTTGCATGCCTAATGTAACCTGGTTATTCACTGCAGCACAGTTGATGAGATCTTCAATAAAATTTTAAGTATATGAATTCCATCACATAATTTTAAGGGTTAATCACATTTTAAAATGAATTCTATAATTTCTAGTTACAGCTAGCTTTAATTTGTGGATGATTCCTGCTTTTATATGTATGCAATATACACAGACATCACAAACCCTAGCATAGATCACAATATCCATATGGACCATAGGTCACCAGGAGGTCTCAGTGCAAAGTCATTACACAAACAATATGTGGTCATCTTGTAATGACATCTCTAAAGGACCTGCATGTGTACTGGGACACCAGGGACATACAGCCACTCATCACCATATAGTTACTCTTATCCTGCATGTCCCGCAAATTATTCCCGCCCTGAAACCGCACAGCCAAAAGATTCTAAGTTGTTGCATTATTTAATGAACTTAAAAAAGCATTGGTTGGCACAGCCATGACTAGGGGTCGGTCCTTTTCAATATCTTTATTGATGACCTGGATGAGGGCATTGAGAGCACCCTCAGTAAGTTTGCAGATGACACCAATCTGTCAGGAAGTGTCAATCTGCCTGGGGGTAGCAAGGCCCTGCAGAGAGATCTGGACAGGCTGCATCTTTGGGCTGAAGCCAATGGGATGAGGTTCAACAAGACCAAGTGCTGGGTCCTGCACTTTGGCCGCAAACAACCCCAGGCAACGCTACAGGCTTGGGCCAGAGTGGCTGGAAGACTGTGTAGAGGAAATGGACCTGGGGGTGTTGGTCAATGCTTGGCTGAGCATGAGCCAGCAGTGTGCCCAGGTGGCCAAGAAGGCCAATGGCATCCTGGCTTGTATCAGAAATAGTGTTGCCAGTAGGAGTAAGGAAGTCATTGTCCCTCTGTACTCAGCACTGGTGAGGCTGCACTTCGAGTACTGTGTCCAGTTTTGGGCTCCTCACTGCAAGAAAGACATTGAGGCCCTGGAGCATGTTCAGAGGAGGGCGACGAAGCTGGTGAAGGGTCTGGAGCACAGGCCTTATGAGGAGCAGCTGAGGGAGCTGGGATTGTTCAGTCTGGAGAAGAGGAGGCTCAGGGGAGACCTTATTGCTCTCTATAACTACCTGAAGGGAGGTTGTAGCGAGCTGGGGGTCAGCCTCTTCTCTCTTGTAACTAGTGACAGGAAGAGGGGGAATGGCCTCAAGCTGTGCCAGGGGAGATTTAGGCTGGACATTAGGAAGCACTACTTTTCTGAAAGAGTGGTCAGGTGCTGGAATGGGCTGCCCAGGGAGGTGGTTGAGTCACCATCCCTGGAGGTGTTCGAGAAACATTTAGATGTTGTGTTGAGAGATGTGGTTTAGTGGGGTTATTGTTGGTGGGTGAATGGTTGGACTGGATGATCTTGTAGGTCTTTTCCAACCTAGCTAATTCTATGATTCTATGACAAAATGTCGAAGGGGATGGGTCCACCTTTAGGATAGTATCAAAGTGAGAGACAAAGACATGAGAATCAAAGTCTCTAGCTCCCTACAACAAACCTCCGTACTCTGCTCTCAGTGGGTTTCAAAATAAATTTCAGTAAAACTAGCAAGATGTTCAGACAAACATATCCACCTCAAAAATATGGATAAGAACCATAGACAATGTCAAGGAGAAAGAGCTGAATCACAGCTTGGAGGCATACATGGAGAAATCCTGGCAGGTGTAACCAAGATGAAAATTTTATGGAAGTTATCCCAAAGGTCCTTCTGTATGTTACAGTGGAAATTTCAGCACTTCTTCCCAGGGAGAGGGCTCAATTAAGGCAGCTTTTAAGGAGAGAGCTGTATAAATATGACCTTTACAAAATGAACTCTTTTCACAGATGTATCTTACCTATGTCTGCTGATTATAATCCTCAGCCAAGCATTCATATTTTCCATAAAACGATTATGAAATTAGTCTAAATAACTCATCCAGAAGTAAATAGTGTGTCTTTTTTTTTCCCCCTACTCACTTTTCAATTGTCTCCATGCCTATTGACACCACCCAATCTCCATTGGAGAGAGGTGTAGGTCTTTTGTTCATTTCTTTGCTTTTACTTCTAGTTACAGAGTTGATACTTTTTAGTTAGTTAGGTGTTTTATTGTTTGTTTGTTTTGTTTTGTTTTGTTTTTCAATATTCCCTCCTCCTCCACCTCCCACTGCAATTTGTCCAATTTTGCTTGTATGGCAGCAATTTCATGGACCAAAGCCTTCCACTGGGGGTAACAATTTATATTGAGTTTCCATCATGTTACACAACTTTCCACATGTGAATGAGTTTTGGTTTGCAACACATTTGTGAGGCAGAGACACATTGATTTTCCTTTATTACAGATTGGGGAAAAAAGCCTTTAAGAAACAAAGCCTTAAGTCAATTACAGCGCCAACAACAGATATGAGCTTTCCTGAAACTGGACTTGTGTTGATTATTACAAGGCCATTTTCCTACCTTCAAGATTTTTTCCACATATTTGGTGTTATTTTTCAAATGAATAAGTAGAAGAGACAACACTGTTATTGTCAGATGTCCCACAAAAAAAAGTAAGAACAGATGGATAAATGGACTTCCTTTTAAGGTGTTTTGTATAACCTGATATAGATATATTTTGGAAATTGCAAAATTGATGACACATTTGACATACAATCATTTTGCAGGAATTTGAGTGGAAATATGTATCAATGGGCTCTATTAATAGATGGTTTTTGTGGTACTACATATTAAAATCTGTTCACTACACAAAGTAACAATTATTTCTGATTTTTTTTCCAAAATTTTCCACTTAATTATTTCCTTGGAAAGGCTTGGTAACTCTGAAAACATTATTGAGCTCCCATCTCCCCAGATATCACAGAACTAAAGAACGACAAGTTCTAATAACAGTTATACCTCCTTTTCTGGCAGTAGAAAGGATAGCTGCAACTGAAGAGGAACATACACTTCAAGACAATTGTAATGGAATTTGAACAATTTCATAGGAATTTTAATGAAATATTTGAAAGTAAATTTCAGTTACTGAGATTCCAAAGTTTCAAAACTCTCTAGAGAACCTGCTCTACCAAGTGGGTTGGAAAGAACAATATCCAAAGACTCCTTCCAGCACCTGTGATGCTTTGCAATTCTGTGGAATTGTATTTTTCTACTCAGTGACAACTTTTTGACAGTTCTCTTTGCAAAGAAAGTATTACAAGATAAAAGTGGAAAGTCAAATGTATGTTAATTGTAGAACTGTTCATTTTTTGTCCTTACATATTTTCCTCTTTAAAGTTAACAACATTTTTCCAGATAAGTCTGCAGCTAAAAAAACCAGTTCAGTGATAGGTTTGCATATGCCCCTAGATAGTTTTCTGAAATGCTGCAGATACAGACTATATAAAAATATATGTTGTTCAAACAAATTCTTGATATTCAAATGTTGTATGCAGCATGCTACAAAAACAAATTGGATTCAATGTAATCTCTACATATATGACTGTGCTGGACTTTTACATGAAAATAGGGTTTTACAATAAATAAATAATATATAAATTAATATACCTAATAAATTAATAATCTATAAATAAAACAAGGAAATCGATACAAAAGTGAGAACAACAGTTTGCATTTACCCATTGAGGAATTCATGATCTTTTTAGCATTAAGTTCAGCAGTTTCACTGCAAGCAGTTTCACCATGGGGACCAGTAGGATGAGGAAAACGGGGAAAAGATGAAGCAGAAAAAAAGAGACCAAGAGGAAGTAATCAAATATGCAATTTACTGTTCAATTTTATTTTAATAAATAAACTGTAGAACACAGCTTTCTTTTATGAGTTCAGGAGAAAAAGAGAGGCTAACTGAAAATATTTTGAGATAAATATGTTTAATTAAATACACCTGCTTTGACTGCAATTTTTTTGAATGAAATAAAGTAGCCCCAGAAACATTTGGGCCAATCTGCCACAGTCCAACTGTCACCCAAACAGGACTAGATTACTGGGTCTTAATGGTTGCATGTTGTCATTAGTACATTGTAATACTAAGTATATTCCCCTACAGCATATAGAACAGATTAAGGTATGGATGCACCTACCGTAGTCTGAAACATAAATGAGCTAGAAGAAATTTTGCGTGGCTTATATTCAGAAGATAAAACCATCTGAAATACAATACCAGTTCTATAGGGTATATAAAGAGTTCTCTGTATGCTGTGAGTTAAACCAATTTAATGGTATAAAATAAAATCACTTATCAAAATTGCCTTGGAAGAAGGTCCTGTGCAATAAAACTTCTCTCTACAGTAAATCACACTAGTATGGGCATAGTTGCTGAACCTTTTGGGAAATTAATAAGAAAATGGGTCACTGAGCTAAGTACTTGTTATAAGCAGATATTCATTAACAAGGTAGTATTTCACACTATCCCATGTTTTATTATCATACAATACTACTTTGAACAACTACATTCAAAGAACACAATTAAGCTTGCAAAATCAATCTCTCCAAAGAAGGAAAATGCCAGAACTATCGCTACTTTTGCAGCTTTAATATTACCTCATCCTCACTGCTTTTGCTGATATTATGCTTCAGGTTCATGATCATGATCACGTTTTGGACTCCACCAGAGCTATCTACTATTCTATGCATAGAATTGTTAACACTCAGTTCAGCTCAGTGTTTTCTTTTGTTCTGTGTTAGCACCCAGGATTTTTTTTACAGTGTTTGATACAAGCCCATTCCAGAATCAGAATTCTTCATTTTTTACTACGCCATGGTGCTCACCACTATGCTGTCTTCTGTCACTCAGCAGCACCTTGTCTTGTTGTCAGTCCCTCCATGAGAGTGATCATAGAGTGGTCAGGCTCCCTCTGAGTGTAGACCAAATTATCTGGCTCACAGTGCTGTCACACAGCCCTCGCTTTAGGGATCAGTGGCAATTCTTGTGAAGCAATGCCAAGCTTTTTAATTTCCTGTCAACAGAGTCATCATCTCCTTTTTTCTGCCTCCCTGTGTATCAGCAGTGGTTCCTGTCAGCAGATATCTTCCTTCACTCTGTGAGGTAGGAAAAGAAACACCCTGAAGTTGCAAGGAGAAGTGAATTTCATGCAGCCAGCTTAGAGAAGAAAGGTGCTAACTGTCCCACACCTCTTCCCCTTTCCTGGGTGAGATGTTCCCTCATCCTTCTCTCCCACATTCTACAAAGAGTATATTCCTCCTCCTCTGTCAGTCTGCCCCTTTTTCTGTGCCACTAGATGTTCTCCATATACCATTTGAAACAGTGACATTAGATGCAAATGATTACATGTTTCACAGCAAAAGAAGCAGCTGAGAAAGAAATGGGTTCAAAAAATTTGAAATACAAGACCACAGTAAAGGAAGAGCAAAATGGATGAATGAAGTAGAGGGGATGCTTTACTGATCACTGCACGTGCACTACTGGATATCATTTCCCAGCATCCCATACCAGCTGTGTCCTCACCATTCCTCTTCAGGTAACAACTACTTAATTCTGCCCCTATGATGAAGAACCATAGATACTGGGAGAGAGGGCAAGATATATGAAGCAAACACAAGTAGTGGATACCTGTGCAAAACTCTGAATCTGGAGCCCACCCATGAGGACATACAAGTTTTTCCATAAAACTAAATGTTGAATGCAGTTCCCAAAAGTTGCTTTTAGCTATCACAGACCAATCTTTTTCTTCTGAAAGAGACTTGTTTAGCAGCTTCAGCAAAAACTGAGCTGGAATCATGCAGAGATCTATCTTCTCTTTCTCACTGCCTTCTCATGGCAAAGCCATTCTGGGCCTGGTTCATTCTGAAAGAATGTCTATACCTAGATGATGCCGATTCTTGTTTCTATTAGGATTCTAACAAAATCCATGACTATGAATACAATATTTGCTTTTTGAAAATACTTTGCTTTCATATAATTTACTCACTTGATACTCTCACACGCAGGGGCATGCACTGAATGTCAACATAAAAGTTGGAATATTTTATGAGCCTCAGACTTATGAGAAATTACCTTATTCTAGAATGAGATGATAAAAATGCTCACAGAATTCTATCTGAAATGATCATCTAGTTTAATTAAGTCTTCAAATGAGTGTTTAAGGGTGATGTTAGCATGCCACACAATTGACCCCAGGATTCTAGAGAAGCTTGAATGTCATGTAACTTGTTAACTGAACTTTAATACCTGCTGTATTTTATAAAATGGATATTACTATTTTCATGCTTTTATTTGGAAACTATGTGATCTTTCTCCCTTTAATTAAATAAGATATAGCATTAAGAAAGTGTAAACCTTTATCTCGTGTTGGCACTACAAGAGGTTCACATTAAGGAAAATGAATGCATTTAATTTTCTCCAAATTCTGTTGTAACTTCACTATTTTTAAAAATGTAAGAAAAAGTTTTCTGAATTTCTCTACATGAAGTGTATATGCATTTCAAGTAATAGATTAGAAGTGACAGTCTCACGGGTTAAGAGTTTGTCACCTAGATTCTCTTCAGAAATGAGTATGCCTGAATGATGTTAAATACACTCTAGGAGAGGAAGCGAAGTCTTCTCCATCTGAGACTAATCTTTTAGTCTGGAAAAATAGTCATCTAAAATGAAAATTGATAGGTTTGGGGTTATTTATACAAAACTATTTTACATTCTGTAGCTTCATAGCATTCTGAAGAGAGCCAATGTTGCTGGAAGTTTTGAAGAGATGTCTGAGTCAATTCATAATATATTGTTTCACATTTGTATAAAATATCTTAAAAAGCTGACTGCTGCATTAAAATATGTCCACATATTTACATATAAGTATATATATATATATTTCCTTCTTTGTTGTTTTTGACAGTAATTCTTTTGGGACTATCACCATTGGTGTGTTATACATGAATACATTTAATTGTTTCACATATTCCTGTCACATTTACACAGTGCAAGGCTACTGTGCAAGAAGGACAAAACATAAACCTAAAAACATCTTTCTAGACAAATGAAAAGCTTGCAGTACTCTTTAACGCTATCAAGTGGCAGCAGATAATCTGCTTCTTTATCTTTACTAGAACAAATTATGGACCATGACTTGTCCTTTAATGTTTGTATGCAGTTAAAATGTTCATCTGCCAGGGAGATAGCTCAATTTATTTGAGAATGAAGTGTATTTCTCATGAACGGGCTTTTGACTCACAATGCATTTGACTGTAAAAAAAAAAAAAAAAGAAATGGGAACCTTTATCCATTACTCCTGGGGGGATAACTTCTAGATACACGTGCACATGCTGTGTAAATGGCATTCATTTCCTACTGAGAGTATATGGTTTGTGGATTTCTTAAATTTGTAGATGCTCAGTCTGGAAAGTGCCAATTCATCATCCATACAGACACTGGCCCTGCTGGGGGCCCTGGAATCCAGTTACCTCTGCTCTGATGTCAGTAAGTTGAATTTACATTGCATTACAAAAGTAGTTTCTACAAATGCATCCATTCCTGATCTGCTCCGGAAAGAAGCCATCCTTTCCCAAGTGTAGTTCTGTCCAGTGATTTGTCATCTCTCTTGGTAAAAGCATATGCATTTCTAAATTTAACTGCGCTTCTACAGTGTATTGCTCCCTTTTCCCACCAATATGAAGGTATTAATTTCTGATTTCTTGTACTATACACGTAGAATGTTTGATGACTTTCAGTAACTTAGACATATTGTTAAATTCCAATCTTAATGAAGCCACTAGGACTTATGAACCTAAATTAAGTTCATAGCTCTATTCAGTGCAAATACTAGTAAGAATTGTGCTAGAAAAACAACTTCTTATCTATTGCCAAAGATTTTTATTCTTTTTTCCCCCTCATTGTCAGAATGAATTCAGTGTTAAACTATTGTACCTTCGCAGGCATATGAAAACAGATCAGTTTCTCCAAAACCAAAATCCTGGCTTCCAAGAAGAAAAAACTTTTGAATTCTGAACTCTAAAATTTCTTACTTTCTGATCAGTGAAATTAGAAAAAGAAAATATTTTGAATGAATTTTTAACTCAAATTAGAGCACTGACACCAGTCTTCATGTTAAACATTTCTTCTAATCTTTTCTTCTGTATAAATATTAGGTCTTGAGATATTCAAGATCAATTGACAGTGGCTCATCATCTGTTATGGAGGCTGGAGACTCAGCCAAAACTTGATATTTTAGACAATGAGTACATTTCACTTCTCTTTAGGACAAAAAAAAAAAGAAAAAGAAAAAAAAAAAGCCCCACAAAACAAGATTTAGAAATTATTTATTTGTTGAGAGTAATTTATGCTATACATTTGAGAAAAATGTGAAAAAATACATTCTTCTGAGCTAACTCCTGTAGCTAAGCAGGCAACAGGAAGTTTTTTTTTTATTACAGCACATGTGGTTTAAATTTTTTCAGCTACTCCCGATATCCAAATGCAAATCTACAAATCAGGAACATCATGTGGAGTTCTATCATTCCCAGGGCACGTATTGTCTGGAAGCTGGTGGATGGACTGTAATGAGGCATAAATACAGTATTTTTAACCCTGACATGCCAGTGCCAATAACATTTCTCTTTTTATACAAGAGAATACAGTACACTCACTCTTCCACCAAAGAGTCTAAAACTTGGCAAATATAAGCAGCAATTCTCAGGAATTACTAAAAACTTTTACCTTGAATTTTAAAAAGAAAATGGAAAAACAAAAATTTCACAACATCTTCAGCTTGGGGAACTTTGTAACAACTTCTGAAATTTTAGACTGCTTGGCTGAGCAAAATAGGGGCAGTTTTCACTGTTTCAATAATTGAAAAATGTGCAGGAAAGCACATAACAGTAATGAAATTGCTTTTATAAAATCTGAGAGAGATTTGCCGTTCCCTGTGGCATATGCCATCCCCTCCTTTGTGAACTGAAAGGCATGTTATACAATAACTCTTCAAAAACAACATATTTCATAGAAGAGATCACACATCGCAAACGAAGAGCTGTCATATGGAGGACCAATCAACATAAAATGCTATAATTTTTACAAAAGGTTATTGTACATTTTGGTCTTATACATTATACCACAGGGTTACTCTTGTATTGGTTGATTTAACTGTCACAGAAGGATGTTAGTTTTTGGAAAAAAAAATCATCTCTGTTTTTATTCCCTGGAAGCTTTGGAAATCTAAGAAGAACCCACCTAGACAGCCTTCTCATAGTGACAATCATGATTATAATGCAAAAGTTAAAATATGCTGACAGATATGTGATATCTAAAGTCTTTTAATGATGAAACATGCATCCTATCTGGCCATACTTACAAGATACACATATGTTACTTGGAAAGTAATGCTTCCTATTTATTTCTATGGGAACGAAAACAGATTCAACAAGCACAGTTAAACTAATTGATAGAGATATTTTCAGCTATACAACACTATATTTTAACATAGTCAACACCATTAGCTATGCATTTTATCCAGAGATAAACAAAAGCCTACATGCTGCACTTGTAAAAATCTTCACCAGAGGGGGTGACCCACTGTTTCACAGCTGCTAAAATGACATAATTGCTAGGAAAAATGTTGTTCATGCAGTTCATCTTTCATTGGCACATGGAGAAGTCAGAAGGCACCAAATCCAGACTATACAGTGGGTGTGCTAGGATAGTCCAGCCAGCACCATGGTCTTCAAAATGGTATAAGGCCTGGTATTATTGTGATGCAAGAAAGAGTTTGTCTTCTTCTCTGGCCTGACTCTGGAAGTTTGAGCCTTCAGCTCTGTCAGTGTCATGATTACCTGTCAGAGTTGGTGGTTTGTCCGGCTTTAAGGAAATCCAGAATGATAACACCTTTCCTATCCCAAAAGACAGTGCACATAATTTATCCACTAAGGGAGAATCTTAAAATCAGTAATTCAACATATAGGAAGGAAGTGAGATTTATTTTACAGTCTTGCACTCATTTACCTTTTTTTTTGCAAGCTTATTTTTATGTCCACAGGAATAATAAGACACAGTCAGGAAATAATAAAAACTACTAGTTTTTAAAAACTGAAGTCAAATCTCTTTTGCAAAACATAAAGGGCCATGAAAAAGAAATCACAATAAGTACTCAGTACCATCAGTGTGTAAGACATAAGTGGACACATAAATTAATTAAGCTTGCCAAACCCAAATCTTCCAGATTTTTCAGATTCTGTGTAACTACTTCTGACTCATCACTGAATGTGGGTCATTCTTTATATGCAGCTTTCTTTGGCACAGAATTTCTCCAGTTCTACACCTTGGTTAGACAATATATACAACTTCCAATTATAACAGTTGAAAATATTATGATCACTGATACTATTTTACTAATTCTGGTTCTCAGCTGCCTCCATTTCAGTTCTTGATTACATTGCATTAACTGCTGTACAAGCAGACGGGAAAAAATACTTTTCTGCAGAGAAGTGCATTCAACTTAATTGGTAACAACATAGAATGAAGTGACTGCTGCAAATACCAGTGGGTGTAGGAGCTGAGAGACCAAAGGAAAAAAACAACAAAGCTGCTATGTTTATACTGGTCACCCATCTGCACTGCTTCATGCTTCTGCATAACCTGAATGTTCTTAAAAATATAAATGCATGTTCATTTTCAGTGGCCTTCTACCTACCTATTATCAGAGATGACTGATTTACTGCAGGAAATAGAGAACAAGAAACAGACACTGATCCAAATCTCATGCCTGTTACATCCATCTCAATTTGATTTCTTCTTTTGTGCATAACAGTGTTTTTATGATATGAAGTGTTATTTATGATTTTCTTTTTGAAATATATATGTGAAATGGAAACAAACTCAAAACAAAAATACTTTAAAGGAATGACTCCTGACAAAAAAAACAAACAAACCTAAACCTGAAATATTCTGTTATTTTTTATCTGGCATGCTCATGACACAATTGATCATAAACAAGACAAGCAAGGAAGTTCAGTTCCAGCGTTGGATATCTTTAATTTTTTTACTTTTCCAGAAGACAGAACTCTCTGTCTTTCTTTCTTTGTACAAATAACATGTTGTGAATTAAAATGTGAAGAAAGTTACTGTCTAAACAAGGAATTGGACTAGGTATATTTATCAAATATTAAAATCCATTGAAATTTCAGGCAGAAAAAAAAGCATACATACCTATTGTTTAGCTTTACTTTAATATTATTTTTAATTATTATATTATACTAGCACCCATCTGGTGATTTGTACTTTCCAAGCATGAGGGAAAAATTACCCTATCAGGAGGAGAAATGGATAAAAGTGGGACAAGATGTGTAATATACTGGCAGAAAATATTAAACATGAAGGTTAGAAGAGATCATCTAAGTTCTTACGAACATCTCCTTTTCTGCCACTGTTTTCAGCACATTTACTTATAAATAAATAACCTCCTGCTGTGATCAACAGTTATTTATGAATTTGTACCCTCATCTTCAAATCAAACTTCACCACTTAGAATAAATGCTGGGGAGGACCCACAGATTGAAAAATTCAGTGATTTAATGGACATGTGGGATGTGAAAAAAAATATTTTCTGATGAAGCTTTACTGCAGTTCACCCAGTCTGGAAGGTCAGGAAAGCAAGGCTTCTCAGGAATAACTGGGACAATCATCTGTAACAGAAGGAAATTGGTAACTCTCCATCTATCTGTTTGGAAGAACTCTTTAGGGATTTATGTCAATGGTACAACAGAAGCAAGTAGGAATTTGCCTATTTTGAGGCTGGTGTGATTCAGTATTTTAACATAATGACCTTGGATGTTGGAGTAGAGAATACAGGCCGTTGACTTGTTAATCACTTCATGTTGGGAATGGCTGTAGACACAGGGAAGGACAAGGTTAGAATCTGAAACAATTTTGACAAATTGGAGTAGCCTGGGAAAATGGATGTGATTCAATAAAGATAAACATTAAGTTTTATACTAGATAGGAATAATCATCTGCACAGAGAATGAAGAGCATCTGGCTAAAGATCTGGGAGGTGTAGGAATCACAGAGTGAATACATCTAAAATCTTGATATCATGCTGATATGTACAAATATCTGCATTTTAAGTCATGGAACAAACTTCTTATTTGGGTCTGATAGGAATGTAGTGAGAGAACTCTGTAACACAAGACTCAGTTAAAGGAAAACTACAACAAGAATGATCAGAGATCTAAACAGTGCGGTTTCTGAAGAAAATCTAAAGGAGCTGAGTTACCTAGTTGAGTAAAGAAGTCATGATATAGCAAACTTTAAATACATGGAAGGTTAGTTTCCAAGATTATAATGATAAACTGTCTTGTCATTTTCACTTTAGCTAGAATAAGAAGTGATAGGTTTAATTTGCAAAGTGATTGGGGATTTGGAAATGCATTATAGCACATAGAATATTTAAATAGCAAAAAAGATCTCTGGGTGTTGGGAAACATTGCATGCCTGGTAGTGCGTAGCTGACTTTTCTCAAAGATTTACAGTATGACCTTAGATAAGAAGTAAGCTGTGTATGTGTGGAATTTAGTGCTTGTAGTGCTTCAATTAACAGCAGGTGCTGTGCTCGAAAATAGCCTGGGAAATGATATTGTTTTGAGACACTTCTGAGATCTGTGGGGCACCTATCTTGTAAACAAGTATGCTATATAAGGAAGGGCTGCTGCCCTAATAAACGAAGCTATTTGAACTCACACTGAGTTGCTGCTTCCCACACGGGCGGGCGGGGGTTTGTCATTTCCCTTTGCCGACTGTCGGGGTAACCCTGTATCCAAGTGTTTTCCTACATCTGGGGAAGTCTTGTGGTCTCCCCCATTTAATGATGTCTAGAACAAGTTAGGTGACCTTCTAAAGCATAGCAAGAAGTTGACTGCTCTGGTCTTTCTGCTGGTTAGATGACCTCTTGACTTATTTTCCAACCCTGTCTTCTGTTATTCTGTCTTCAGCCAATGTATTCTCACATATTGTACTTCTGTATCATGATTGGTTTTAAAATGCATTGACAGAGACTGCTGTTTCTTAGGTTATGAAGTGTAGACATGTCAGCAGAGCCAGCACAGTAGAACCTGAACAATTTTGTTTTCAGTCTCATTGGTAGCTGGAGATTGATGGGAAAGTGCAGAGGGCAAAACCAATCAGAAAAGTGTGCCAAATGTGCAGATGGGCTCCTTGCCTCTATGAAGGAAATCTGGTATAGGTTAGGGATCCTAGCTTTTCTGTAAGAAAAAATAACTATTGTTTTCCTAAGGTAGTAGGCATTCAGGCTACTGTATACCTGCCTCTATCTTATTAGGTAGAAAAATGTGTGTGCGTGGAAGAAGGGGTGTACATACGTCTTTGCTCACATATAGAAATAAGGAGCAACAGCATGTTCAGTGGAAGATATGATTCCCTGTTTATGTCTTAATATGAACCATTTGCAGAAAATCTACTGAATAAAAACATGACTCTTGCCTTCATTTGTTTAATCTATTCCAGTCTTTACTCACAAGCTCCAGGGAGCTTATTCTCTTGAAGGTGCAACTGTCCAGAAATTTTCCAATGTTATTTTCATATAAAAAGGAAAATCCACCCGAAATAGAATCTCTGAAATTATTTAATGGAAAATCTAAGTTACCATAACTTTACTTTAGGCCCAGGATTAGTATTTTTCCCTTTGTTTGTTTTTAACTTAGAGAGAGACAGAGGAAGGACAACTGACAAAAAGGCGAGGCAAGGCAAGGCAAGGCAAGGCAA
>NC_034409.1:37733986-37739862 GCF_002078875.1 Numida meleagris | reverse complement strand
AAGGAAAGGAAATCTGATGTGAAGGACCTCATCCTTTAGCACTTCAGTCTATGTCTCCACTTACATCATATGCTGGGAAACTGGAATACTTGAGGCTTTTATATTTACTGTTTCACTTTCTTCTCACCAAAGACTCTCAAAAGAAAATAGGTAGTTGTTCAGATATGTAATAAATTTGTATGTATTTTTCATCTGTATTTTTATTCAAAATCCAAGATAGTAGAAAACCAACATGATTTTCCTTTTATTTTACTTACATTCATTCTGTTCTCACAGTTTGTATTTCTCTAGGCTCTCTCCTGTCTACCTTTCTCTGTATTTTGGTTCAGTGATTTATCTTGTGTTTAATTAACCTTATTCTAATTCCTCTTTCTACTGAAGCCCCAGATGACCAGAGGCCCACTCCTGTTCTGATTTAAGTACGTGGCAGCAGTCATATTGACTTCAGTGGTGCAAGATCAAATCTCCTGTGGTTCCCAAGCACCGGGCTTACACTTTGATCCATTTCTTACTAATAATACACAACTACTCCCACTGCAGCAAAACTAAAGGTAAACCGACCCGCATGGAATGTGGTAAGATGCCATATGAAACTTACTTCTTATATGTCACAGCTGAGTGGAGTAGGAATAACGAACAAAACAAATAACAGTGTTTTGGTTGTGTTGTAGCTATAAGATTAAAAGGATGCAGAAAAGCAATGATTATTTACAAGACAGAAAGACTGCATGCCTATTCCCATTTCATTTCAATACAAGAGCTGAAAAACACTGCACATTTTTGCTTTCTGCCCGTACACTGAAAAACAGAATGTGAAAGACTGGAGAAAAAGGCAAGTAAATGTATCTAAATCTGTTCATCATAGGACTAACCTTTACTATTTTTTCCAGCTTTTCAGATACACAAAGCATTCTAGCGCATTTGTAAAACTGTGTTGGAATGCTGCATTTAACAGTGAAAGTATATGAGGATACAGCAAAGCACAAGCCTCAGACTGACTTAAGCAGATGTGACTCACTGAGGCCCTCTCTTCAAAGAGAGATGATGGGATTGTCACTTACATTATTCATTAAAGAATTTCTGGGATTATGGCTCTGTGTGTGGTCAAAATACATATCAGACATGAAAGTCGGAAAAGTAATTGTCTACACGGAAGCTAGTCACCCTGGACTCCTATGAGCATTAGTTCATTATTTTTTCTAATCAGCATTTGATGCTAAGATGTAAAAGATAGGTAATATGTTCTTCTGGAACTACTTTTTCCTTGACTATAAAGTAACATTTAGATGCTTGGGATGAGGCAACACTGAGCTGGGATGCTTGGAAACTGTTTCCATCTCTCATTACTTTCCCTCTTTGCCCCAGGCCTACATAAGGAAATTGTGCTCTGGGTCTGACTCCATCTGCTGTGCTCCCACCCTGCTCCAGCTTTTCCTTCCTCTGTCACACATTTATAATCAAACATCTCATATATTCAGTATATATGGTTCCAGCCTTCTGCTCTTTCACTGTGGAGACTGCATCTCACATTCTTATAGCACAATATTTTACTCTTTTCTCTCCTGTGAGTGGCAGTGCCAGTAGCAACCACAGGGATTTTATGGGGCTATAGAACTGTACTGCATTGGAGACTGCATCTTTGACATGGTCTGGCACTTGTAAATGTTCCCATTAAGACGCACTTTTGCCTACAGGTGGGGATTTGTGCTGCAGTTGCCATGCAGCAACTGGTGGATACACAGGCATGGCTGGCCTCACATGCACCATGCTTTGACTGAGGGCTTAGAGATATTTAGACCTTCCTGCAACAGCCACCAAACTGTTGTGGGTTTGTTTGTTTTTTCAAAATAAGAACAATCTTTTTCTGCTTGTATTAAATATTAAAAGCATTCAATAATATCACACTGTAGAGTAAATTTACTTTACAGGAATGTACCGAAAAAAAGTACAATAGCTGAAATACTGCATAATTAGGACAAGAGAGAGGAAAGGTATCTCCTAGCTCTATGAAAACGCCCTATAACAAAACTCCGGGTTTCTTTCAAAAGGTAACTCTTTTGGTGTCACAACTAATCTACGGGCTGAGAAATATCAATAAATCTATTTCAGACTTGTGATTCTGTCACAGCAAATCATATTTGTTCCATTTCCCCTTGGCTTTCTCTCCATTTGTTAAGCTAGAATAATGTAGCATGTAAGATCTGACCTTCCTCTTGTCCCAGTATGTAAAGTTTTTCCTCTTTTTAGCACTCTTCATATGCAGCTACAATAAATGTCAGGAACTGATGAGCAGTAAAACAATTTGTTCTCTTCCAGATCTTGTGCAAGTAGAAGAGCAAAAACTTGATCTAGCAGGCTTGTGGGATATGCCTTTTTTCCCAGGTGACTCTTGTGAAGTACAGCACGCTCTGATGATACTAGATTCAAATTAAAACAGAAAAAAGCTCCCTTCTCTCTCAGCTAAAGTCAGTTCTTAATGTGATATTTGCCTCACCAAAAGTCTGTAAGTATTTCCTAACCCTGATGCCATTCAACTGTCTTTAACTGTTTTCTCAGACAGCTGAACAGAAATTATCAAAAATGAATCAGCCAACAGAAGAAAAAATGGCTTACAGTCAGATATTTTACAGACAGATATTTTTGCACAATGTTTTATGAAGCAAGTGGCACCCCCATGCACATTATCTCTTTTCCAGAGTGAAATCCAAAGATCGAGGAGCACTCTTCTGGATTTCAGAAATGAAACAGTGCTTCCTCTTAGTGCCATAAAAGAAGTGACTTCCATCTTATCCTTTCCAGACAGGCCTTCCTGACTGCTCATTCACCCAGGTTTCCTGAGCTCACTCTCATTCAGACATAATATCCTTCACATTTCAGAAGCTGGTGTTAAAATATCCTTTCATTCAAAATAGGAGGATTTTGTCAATGTCATATTGTATTTTACTTCAACAAAACAGAAAAGGTGCTTTAATTTTTATTGGTATTGCCTAAATAGAATCTTTTCTTCAGGGTAAGTACTGAAATTGTTTTTCTACCAAAAGTTTGATAGAATGAACTTTTAACTGAAGAGTGCATACAATAGTTTCTATAAAGTTAATAAATTATGAGCCGTTCTTTCAATAAATCTTTAAAGAGATGTTACAAATCCCATCAGGCTGTTAGGTTACTTGTCACTCTAGTTTATAACCTCATTGTGTTGGACTTGTAGCTGTCTATAGCAAGTAATGTTCATGCTTATAACTATTATAACTATTAATTAATTCTTAACCCTTCCTTATGACCATGCAGTTGCTAGGAAGTGTTATGGGATTTTTTTCATTACCACTCTCTACTTGTTGAGTTTCTGCAGTCATGGAGTGTGCTGAGTCCCAGACACTGTTTCCTAACCTCAAGGACCCTTGTCACCTGCAGAAATCTCGGGATTTTTTTCACAAAGCTTTTCCCCCAGGTGAGAGCTTTTTGTATGATGATTGGGATAGATGAGGCACAAGGAACAAAAGTAATTCACTGCTTTTTTTCTAGGGCTATACCGATTGTCTATTGACATTTCTAAAATATTTCTCCACTATAACGTTCTTTCCTTCTTGCTCCCTGTTACTTGATTCAGTGAGGCTAAAAATAAAAAGAAAGTTACACAGGGGATGACAAACATTTCTTGTGCAATATTTGTGAAAATGTCAGGCTTTAAAATTAGTTGGTTAAAGGAATGGTAACCTGTTCAGTTGCACAATGTTGGTGCTGCCACTGAAAAATCTTCCTAGAATAAGAGCTTGCAACCAAACCTCTCCTACTGCTTTACCAGACCAGGACTGTTGAATAGAGCATTTTAAAGAGAAGGACAATGAAAAAATCCTTCAAAAAAAGAAAAATAAATTTGAAAGTAAATCACCCCTCCACCTAGGGCTGATTTTGTCTTTATTTTCCTAACTGCCTTTTCTTTATATATGCACAACAAATGTGGATTATAAATAACTACTTCAAAAATCACATTGATAAATTCATTTAGCAGCTCACAATGAAATTTCTAACCTTTTGCAATTAATTTGTTAAACATGTCATAAAATATTGTCATGTTTAAATAGTTTTAATTTGAACACAAAATACTCAGGGATGTAACAAGTGCCCAAATTGACACAAACTGAGAAACAGATTAGTATATCAATAGAATACATGAATTCTAATGTGACTTAAATTTAAATGTAAATGAGCTAAAAGCTATTAATAAGGCACTCAGACATACTAGGAAGGAAAAATATGCCAAAGAAACCTTGATCAAGAGGCAGTCTATCCTATTTGTAGTCCAGAACTTTGTAATTATTTACAGAAGACTAGAGAAAATAGAATTACTACTTTCTGGTAGTAATGTGAAATGAGAATACAGTAGATGAGATGTCACATCGAAAGGTCGTAATGATTCAATTTCCATATACTTTGGTGGTATAGCATTTTCCATGAGAGCATAGACACAGCCACAACTCCATTATCTTTGGTTCACATATCACATCCATTTCTACTGTCATGTAGCTGACATCTGACACAACTTTGATTTCATTATCTTCACGTCACTTCTGTACGTATGTGTATCACCAATCATGCCCCAAAAACTACCAGAATTCTCTCAGCTATTCCTCTGCCAAAACTCTTGCTCATGATTCAACTGCATTTCAGCTTCATTGCTGAAGATCTCATCTGTCTAATCCCAACTACTTGGAAGATGACATCTCATTACCTCATCCCTACAATAGAAATAAGAACATTTTTCCTCCAGCTGTATTAGTTTCATGTGTGCTCCTGGACTCTTTTCCATGTTACATCTATTACTGTGATATGTCGAGTCTGTGAAACTCAATCTGCTTCAGCAGAACCAGCAGTTAAAACACCCTCTCTAACCAGCTTCCTCCTGATTGTGCTCGAGGGTCATCTCAAAGCTTTGCTATTTGAGTTTTGCCTGTAGGCAGCTTTCCCTTATCCTTTATTCATGGCTTAAACCATGAAGTGTGTGGTCAAATTTCCCCTTATCTTTACTCCTTCATTCCCCTCCCCTGCCAGCAGAATTTTTTAGTTCAGTGCCATTACTCCATGGACCTGAAGGCATAAACAGAAAGGCCAGCAGTAATAGCTGAGGAAGGTGTTTCTTAGGATAGGTGTGGCTATTGAGAGAGATGGATCCAAGGACATGAGGAAGATGACAAGACCCAACTGCAAATACCTAAAACCTAATATTTTAACTGCAATAACTTTTTCTAGAACTTAAAATCAAAATTTTGACTTGAGAACTTCTGCTGCCAGAATAAAAAATCTATATACTTGTGCTCCCTGTCTCTTTATAGCACACAGTTTTTGCACAATTTGGTATTTTCAGATGATCTAGAGGTGGCCTATACATTTAACATAATACATATAGGGATGTTGTATAGTTACTTGGAGAGAAATTACTAGCAGCAAAGCTTGTAATATTCTTCGGAAAAAATCTATTTGCAAGAAATTCAGAAGAGGACTGTCTCCACTGTCTGGTCTGCACTTATGCCTGCCATGGATTAAATAAGGAAACTATAAACTCTCTGTACACAGCCTCATACATGAGATCTTCTTCCTCTTTTGTACTTGGAAGAGTCCAGACTTTTCTATCATCTTCATTTCTGCATTTCAGAGTCCTTCTCCTCATCTACTTTAATCTTTCAGATTTTCCACAGTACTTTTTCTTAGATTTTTCTGTCTCAACAGTTTACATTTGATATATTGAGACTGAAGTGTTGCTAATTTGGGCAAAATTTGTGCGTCTTTTCTTTTCTTTTCTTTTCTTTTCTTTTCTTTTCTTTTCTTTTCTTTTCTTTTCTTTTCTTTTCTTTTCTTTTCTTTTCTTTTCTTTTCTTTTC